>NW_020884896.1:4208190-4313119 GCF_003945725.1 Corapipo altera | reverse complement strand
ATTAAGATTAGGTGCCATCCAAAAATTGCTTGCAGGAGGTTACTTTGAGCTTTTACTGATCTTCCAGGGACTATTTCACTTGCAGCAATCTGAAAGCCAGGAAATACAAAGATGAGAAACTATGTGCCCCCAGATTGCCATTTAGCTGTGTCTAAGTCTTTTCATGTACGGTACCACAGTGTGGAGAGATGAGAGAATTTAATTTGCTTATAAGTTTATTTTGATTAAATTTATGTAAAACTAGAACTGATAAGACTTGGATTGGCTATGACTTAAAGAAATCAGTACTTTGCATGAAGTTCCAGAATTTAAGCTTTATCTGTAGGAAGAGGATAAACATGGAACTCAGCATGTCACAACACTGACCACGGATAAACAGCATGACACCACAAAATAATGATTCATGCCAGCTGGAACTGCTGGCAGATAACTTAATTCAGTCATCAAATTGTAACTGAGGCTAATTGTGGCAAAAGCACCAAGCCATGCAGCTGCTGCTGTCTGTGGAAATTTGTCATATGTCTGTAGGTTGCCTTTTAAATATTTTGAAATGCCAGAGATTTTGATGTGTCACAAACCTTCTCAGCTGTGTGTTGTGCCAGTTTGTATGCAGTGCTTTAGAAGATATTGAAATATAGCCCAAATTTCAGGAAAGACAGTATTCCAACACAAAGGTCTGAGAAAGTTTCTTTTTTTTACAAAACTTCATTTTTTTTTCCTAGTGCATATTTGGCCACCCAGAAGATAAAGTCCATACTATATAAGTAATAAAAGTAGCCTCATTTGCAGGTTTAAGGGGTTTTGAGGGAAATATTTATTTTTGTTGCTGTGCTAGACAGAGGGTTTTTGCACAGACAGTGTTCTGTTTTTCTCACACCATCAAATGTTTGATGTGCAGGCTGTCTGCAATAAGAATATAAAGCTTGTGAAACCCTTCATTATAGCGTGCTAAGGTTGTAATGATAAATATTTTCAGCTTAGTGGGTGGCTTTATATCCTATTTGGGCTTTTTGTTAGTTATGAGGCACACAGCTCTGTTGATATTAATTGCCATGATATTTAACACTTTTGTCATTGCCTTTGCGAAAAGGAATTTTAACAGTTAAATAACCTAAATAATTTCTTATCTCTGTATATGCTCATATTACAGTGCAGTTTTATAAGATGGAAATTTAAAATAACACCCTGTCTTAAAAACAGATTGGCTTTGGAGGTTTTTTTTTAAGTGTAGTGGTGGTGCTCTGAATTCAAGGCAACAAAATCAGGAATTTGTGAACAAAAATGCACCACCATAACAGGAAGTTATGTGTTTTCCCATTCAAGCAGATGTTTGACTGTTCAAAACATTGCAAGCAAATATGTTTTTAAAAGTTCATTGTATAAGTTTTGATTATATGAACACTAAGAACACCTGGCTACAGCTTTCAGTTATGCATCTGTTAAAGTAATACATATAATACTATTTATAGAATGCCTTATATAAGTGATAGATAATGTAATATGTAAACCCCAATATGTTAATATTATCTAACAATGCCTGTAAATACCTATGAGACTGTGATTTTATAGATACATTCACCTACCATTTCCTTTTTGCCTACCATTTCCCTTTCCCTGGTTTCCCAACAGAAGCAAGATTTCCATTGACAAAGACTGCTGTTCATTATTAAACTTGAAAATACAATTCCCAGAAATACAGACACTAAAAATGTTATGATTGCTGAACTAATTTTCCTTTTTTTCTGTTAAGTGTTTTCTCTCAAGGAAATTCACCAATCACAGTGCAATAAAACTCCCTCTATTTGCACTCATAGGTTAATTTATAGCAGACATCAGGGGAAATGTGCAGTTAAAAGCAAAACCAACCTCCTGCAAAATATTCTGAATGACTGAAGCAGCTGTGTACCACTCAGGCAAGAATGCATTGTTCAAGTGAGGAATTTAAAATTAGTCCTAGCTAGCTATATATACAGACTCACAAAAGAATGTAGTTGGGGAAGCACATGGGAACAGAGGGTGTAGAAAAGTGAGTGAGTACCACCTTTGTGCACCCAACTACCCTCTTTTTTCCCTCATTTCACTCACCTTCTTATTGAAGTCTCAGGGGAGGAAAAGTCAAAGGTTTTGTAGTTTGAAAATGAGGAAAATCTGCTGGTATTGCTTCACATATTTTTGAAGTTACCACTTTGGATAGATTTTACACTGCATGATCTTTTGCCCGGTATTCTGTTGTTTTACTGGTCAAATTTAATTTGGAAGTAATGGAAAAGAATCTGTCCTAAATTAGGAAAGAGAAAGAAGAGAAAGTCTCTAGACAGAACCTCAGACCTGAACAAGTGTGTGCCTGTTTTCCTATAGACGTTAACAGAGTGATGAATGTGATGCAGATTTAATTTTAGTTAAAGTTGCTGAAAGATTGTTCTACTCCAACCATACTCAGACCACAGGAAAGCATTATTTACTGAAGCACTGTATATCATCTGTTCTTTTGCTGATTATGTTTTGGTTGTAGCCAATTTTCCTAACATGATGTATTCCAAATCAGATGTATAAGTTGCCATGTTAACAATTAAAAATTTTCTTTACTTTTCTTCTACTAGATCTATAAGAAAACTGAACTTCAAGCATTAGTAAGGGCTGCTGTAATGCTAGATTTATTCTAAGGATTTTCTTTTTTATTGCTGCTAAATATAGGTACTCCTTAATAATTCCCTTGGGGAGTGTACTTCTGTTGATGCGCTAAAGAACATTGTGGTATTCACATTAATTTTCATTGGTATTAATGATGTCAGTCTCAAAGAATACTTCCCACATATAATTGGAAAGTTTATTGAGATGGTCTCAGTTATGTAAGCTAATACATCATTAATAGTATTTTCTGTGTGAAAAAAGATTGAATTTTATGCTCATTTCCTCAATTTATGAAACCTGTCATGTTACCTTGCAACTGGAGGGGGGAACCCCTACCTTCTATTCCCTAAAGAAATAACTCTTTTTCTGTGTCAATTGAAATATTGTATGTATTCCATCCCTCGAGAAAGCTGTCTCTAAAAAAAAAAAAAAAAAAGCCATTTTAGGGAGAATGATTAGTGTTTTTCAAAAACCTACATAGAAAAAAAAAAAAGGCATCGAGCATTGCTTTAAGGTAGGTTCCCCTCTACTATAATGAAACTGTGTAACAATCACCCTGTTCACTGGAGTGGCCTCTTATGTATAATGGAAATTGTTGCTTTTAACATAAAAGATATTCTGTTTCCTGGATTTCCAGAGGGTACTACTTCATACTATGAATGTTTAAGTACATGGAAAATGGTTGTTCCTGTCTTTCAGCCTTTCCTATTTTAACTATTTTCATGAGATTTTTGTCAACTGAACTCCTTTTTACTTCTTTAGGACTCCTGTAAAATATTTTGTTGATCCCTGAAAATGCTCCGCCTTTAAATATGGACAGCTTTTGTTTATCCACGAGTAGGCAATCTGAGTTGCAGATCCTTTCTGCAGTACATAGTAGTTTGATCAGAGCAGTGTATGTATGTATGACTTTGGCAGCTGTGAGTTCAGAAGGAGCATCACAGTTTTGTGTGCCATAAAGCTGGAGTTTAAAATGTGTGCTGGACCCGTGCTTGACTTGGGAGCACTCAGAAATGTGATTCAGAGATAATAAATTTTTAGTTGAGTGACAACAAAGTAAATACACGAGTACAGTACTGCACGTAGGCTTCTCTGAAAAACAGTGTCCTGGGAAGGACATTGCAGGGATAATCCAATCCAAGTTGATGGAATTGGATTTCTTTGTATGAACTACGCGTTATCTCACTTATTAACCAAAATTTCCTATCACGTAGACTCTGCTGTTCCCTTTGCCCTGGATTACAGACTATTGAATTCAATGAACTGTGGGGGTCAGAGGGATATTTACAGGAAAGAGGAAAGGATGTGGGAACCTATTCAAACTCATCCTTTCTTAGAGATGATTTTGCTTCATAGCAAGTCCTTTTGTGCTAACGAATGTTTGCCCAGGAAATCTCCCAGAGAGATTTACTTTTAAAATATTTCACATTTTTGCCTCTATTTCATATGGAATTTCATATGGAATGGAATTTCTGGTGTTTTCCAAAAATTTATGTAAAATTTTGCAGATTTTGCGGCCTGTGAGCTGACACACAGGACTGGAAGTGTGAAAAATACGGGGATATCCTGTGCTAAAAGTATTTCGGCTGATGTAGGCAAGGTCATAGTTAGTTAGTCTTGAATACTTATGATGGTTTCATTATTTTTTCTCAGTTGACTCAAATGGGAGAAAAGCAAGTAGGTTACTAGTTAAGGTATGTAGTTGTTTTCTCTTTATGTGCATGCACACTGTAGTAAAGCAGTGGAGATGCACATTTAAGTACTCCCTTAAAAAGCTTGTGTTGGAACATCCTCTTGAGAACGGTTAACAAGATTGCTTTAAAAAAGAGTAATTGCATTTATATAAAATTAGTCTTTTAAAACTCTAAATGATGTAATAGGGAAAGACAATGCAGATTATATGGTCTGTTTTACGGTCATTATTGCTTTTACAAGTTAAAACAATGTCAACATAAAAAACTAAGAAATGATTTGTGGCTTTTTTCCTCAATATGTGAAATTCAGGTTGGTATTTTGTTTTATGCAGGTTGATATATAGTATAGTTTTATCCATTGTACGTCAAATACCATTGCCACAGATGTCATAACTGGGGCTTGGACAACTGTATGGGAAACTTTAGAAGTGAGCAAAACCTCACTGAGCATTATGGGGAAGATGCACTATTACAGAAACATTGTATGGCTCTGTATTTTTTTTCTGGTAAACCTCAGGCAAGAATATGGATCCTAGAACTTGATGGGCATTTGCTCTGTTTTGGGTCTGTGTATGTGCAGTAAATCCAATGGGTCAGGTTTCAGGACATAGACTGACCTCTGTGCATGCCAAACACTGCTGGGTTCAGGGTTTCCTTGAAGTGTCAGCTCTGAGTGAGGAGCACTCTTAGGTATCGGAAAATCTGGGACAAATTAATGTTCTTGATAGTGACACTGTCAGGCTAAAATAGTTTGTGTGTTTCTTTTTTGCCTTCTGTTCTTCTCTTCTCTCATCTTTATGGAATTTTTAATGACTATTTTTATTTCCTGAGTAGCCAGGAAGAAAAAAGTAAATTGTAGAAGTAGACCTTACATACGGTACTTAGTGTAGCAATACACCTCATCTATGTGCATTGAGGGCAGCTATCACTGACCCTAAAACAAAGTTATAAATTTATTCTGGAACTAAACTCTATTTACAATAGCTCTAAGAGATTGAAACATTTTATTTTTTTGCCATTCACTAACACTAATCTTATTGAGGTGTTGTAGATGCCAGGTTTTCCATTGTGTCAGGAAATTGTGTATACAGGGGTTGTTAAAGTAAAGAAGAAAAACCGTGTGGGAAATAATTCTTGATAGTATGTAATATGGAAAATATTACAAAAGTGCTATTAGACTGATTTGTGCTTCCTGACCTTTATGCAACTTTGTATCCCATTTCCTGGTAGTGACAGATATAAATTCATTCTACTCTATGGTTATATAGAATATTTCAGGCTTTTGAGTTTTCATCTTTTGAATGTGGTTCAGATTTCTTGCATCTTACTGATTTAACTCATTTAAAGTAGACAACCTGATGCTACCTGGCTAATGCTTACTTGTCTTCTCCTCCTAAACCATTTTCTGCTTAGAAAACTCTTCCTTCACTTCCAGCTCACTCCTCTTCTGGGAAGTCTGGATTTAACTCCTTTCAATTTTCATAATGATTTTATGCCTGTACATTTTCAGACAAACTGAATGGCAGCTGCTATTTTCCCTATAGGGACTCAGCCTTACAAATGAGATTATGTTTGCTGCATCTTGGCTTTAGAAACCTTTAGCTCTTTGGTTTTCACATAATATGAAGTACACAGTCCAGCAGTTCATGTTTCTTTCTTTTTAAAAACTTGACTAAATATTAGCTTTTCTACCACCATAGAGTTTCGTCTGTACAACGTATTTTAGACATGATTTAAAATTTGCCTTTGTTTTTTCTAAACTAAAAAATCAGTTGCATTTGAAATTTGTTCCTTATGTAAATACAGTAGTGATATAAAAGGTCAAGATGAGGGGCAGTGAGGCTTTCTGCACTGACTGCCACAGATGTCTTGGCTTTGTGTAAGTCATGTTCAACCATAGCTGAACAGCAGTTAATGGAGAATTCTTTTATTATTTGATTAATAGTTATAGTGCAATTCTAGATGTCTCAGTTAATGCTGTGCATGGTGGCTTTTCAGAGAGCTAATGAAATGTTAACTTTCTACTGTCTAAAATGATAAAGGCTTTTTAATGAGAAAATGGCATACAAAAATCATTTCACTATGTAAATGTACAGTAATATAGAAAATTCTTAAATCTATATACAAACTAAGAAACACCATGGAGTTAGAAAATAGCAATAACACTTGTAAATATCTGTGAATAAAGTGATAGATTTGTGTCACAATATCTGTGACAACAGTAGACATTGCATTAGATGTGCCATATCTCCACTTTTCATTGCCTATTGAGTTTTGTACTAATCTAAATGTATTTATAAAAATTATTCCACATAAGTGCTTTATATATTATTAATTATTTATAAATTATATTAATAAACTAATATTTTTATACATGCGATTGGATCATGTTAAAAAAAAAAGAAAGAAAAGCCAAGTAGACTGTATTGCCTGTGACTAAAATTAATGCCTAAAGGTAGCAATTAATTTAGAACACAGCTAACGTGATTAAGGCATGAAAATACTTTCTCTCAAATTATCTTTTCTGCTAAGTAATAGGCATGGCCTGATTAAATAGGAAGAAGTAAGAACATCTGTACAAATTTCAGAGGTCTGCGGGGTGTAACCCTCTCTATTATGTGAGCCTACAAAAATGCCTGGAACCACAATACTTTGAATACTTTCAGTACTTTTTAGTAGTTTTGCTGTGAAAACACTGGCTAACTATTCAATAGATGTATGTCAGTCTTGCTGATTAGATTAGATTAGCCTGGTTGGTTCTTTCAGATTAAGTAATATTGAGAAGATGTGCATAAATAAAACTGTTCTATTCATTTGATAATGTAGACTTTTGGTTTAGACAGTTGGTTCTTGAAAATGATGTGCAGCACTCAGATGTACTGCACTATTGTGGAGCATTCTAGAAAAGAAGACCAAACCTTAAATTTTGCTTCCCTAGGCAGAGCTAATAAAGGGACCAGCTGGGTAAATCGCTTTCTGGTCCTGATATGATTTTAATCTGCAGCTTGCTAAGGTTTTGGAGACAGCAGAATTACTGTTTATAGGTGGATGACTTCAGATTGCTGAGCTCATAGAGATGAGATGTTGTCAATGAAAACATTTCAAGAGTTTCTTGTCAGTCAGTATTTAACCTTTAGTCTCTCCTAACTAGCTGAAGTTCAAAATCTGTTTTGTTGTTACTGGTATGTTTGACCAGAACAATTCTACTACTTTCACTATATACATAAAACTTAGGGGTGTATAAGTGTATATCTGATTAATGCTCGTGGTGGTGAGGTCTAAGTGGATGGTGCACTGAAAAGGCATACAGCTCTGTGTGGTAAAACAGAAGTACTGGCTTTCTTTTGGTCTCCTATTGAGTAAAACTGTAGGTTGGTTCTTTAGAGGGCAGCATCGATGAGGAACATAGAGGATGCCACATAAAGAGGTTATTGATTAAAGTAGAAATATGTTGAGCCCTCTTTCCCTTTCTCTCATGACTGGCTGGAAAGAAACAATGAACCTTGCCTTTTGTGCTGGTAGGTTTATTTTAATAGGATCAATTTTATCAATGTGAAATTGAATTCAGTTAATGATGATGGTCTCTCAGTTGAAAGCCCATAATTGACTGTGAAAGACAGCAATAGAAAATTTAGATAATTTCTACTGCTCTTCTATTATGATAAAGTATGTATAATTGTATGTATAATTGATCATATTCTCTATATATTTGTATATAATTATGTTATTATTCAGTCTTTTAAAAATAATTATAAATACTTGAAAAAGAAAAGGTTGTGTTGTCCCTTTGTAATTGTTTAATTAGTTGGCCTCTAGCAGTTTATTCCCTAGACATTGCTGCTGCATGACTGAGGCACTGAAGCTACTCCTTCCAATAAAACATCTGAATTAAACAAAGATCATTTACTGCCCTTAAATGACTGTGATGAACCTATCTGCTTCGGTTTCTAGGTCACAGTGATAACTATTATAGGACTGGTGTTTAGATACTTCATATTACAGATTTTTAAAATATATGAACAGGTCTCTGAACAAAAATAACGAGTATGGGTTTAGGAAGAAAGAGAAAAGTACTGTGCAAGAGAAATCATGAAGGCAGAGTTGCTGTGGTGGGGACTCTGGTTGCTTTTGTATCCTCATCATGTGTTGTATTAGGTAAGGGTGTGTTCTCCCAAACCATAGGCAAGTTTTATATGTACAAGCATCAAAAC
The DNA here is from genome assembly GCF_003945725.1 of Corapipo altera. NCBI lineage: Eukaryota > Metazoa > Chordata > Aves > Passeriformes > Pipridae > Corapipo > Corapipo altera. The sequence continues at coordinate 4,304,583 of NW_020884896.1, read as the reverse complement.
CAAGACACTAATTCAAAGAATTTTCTCTCCTACTGATGTATCTGTCTATTGGAAGTGAGATGCAAGAACTTTTTAATTTTGTGAGATTTGTTTGAACAGGTGAATTTAAACAGATTCTTGTGGGGAGGAAGGGAAAAAAAGAATTGAAACACTTGTTAAGAATGTGTGTAGCAGACTAATGTCAGCCATATCATGTATTTACATCTCCTGTGTCTAAAAGCTTGTATTTTCACCTATGTCTTATATAAATGTGCAGCTTAATTGAGAATAACCATTAAATGTTTGCAGTAGTGTCTTAACAGATGGGTAAGGTGAATTGCCTCCTTCCTGAGCTGTTAGGCTAGTTAACCATTTCTCATTAAAAAGTATTTACAAGTCTAAACCATTTTAATTTATTTTTCATTTTAATAGTTACATTTAGATTCAATAGCAGCTCAAATTATATATATATATACACACATATATTGATGGTACTTCCATGTTCATGTTGCATATGGCTTGGAGATATCTAGCAACTTTTTGCTTGTATTTTCAATTTTGTAAATTTTGTATTAACCAGCAGAATAGAACTAGTTTTAATGCTAGTTTCAACTTTCTACACTGAAATCTTTTCAGATTACAAAAAAAAAAAAAAAAATTACAAATTCTAACAACTTCCTTTAAAGACTTAAAATGAAAGCCTGGAAAAGAGAAGGCTCTGGAGAGTTCTTAGAGCATCTTCCAGTACCTAAAGGGGCCTGCAAGAAAGCTGCAGAGGGACTTTTTAGAAAGGCATGTAGTGATAGGACAAGGGGGGAAGGCTTTAAACTAAAAGAAGGTATATGATATATAAGGAGGAAATTCCTCATTATGCAAGTGGTAAGGGACTGAAACGGGTTGTCCAGAGAAGCTGTGGATGCCCCATCTCTGGAAGTGTTCAAGGATGGTTTTACTGGGTTTTGAGGAACCTGGTTGAGTGATGGATGTCCCTGCTCATGGCAGAGGCATTGCAACTAGATGATCTTTAACATCTTTTCCAACCCAAACCATTCTATGATCCTTTGATTTTATGAAATATGGATCTGTTCTAATGAAACACGGAGTTGTTCAGCCAAATGGTGGAGAATCTGCTGTGAGGTAAACATGCTTGTCACATACTTTGCAAAAAAAAAAAAAAAGAAGAAAAAATGAAGAAAAAAAAAAGGGCAGTTAAGCATTAAACAGTTATTTCTGAGCTTTTTTTTCTGTTTCTTGAGATACTTTTTTGCACAACAGAGGCCATTTATAACCTTAAGACCAGTTCATGCTTGTGTGCAAGTCAGGAAATGCTGTTGAATACATCAAAATATAGGTATGACTAATTTATTTTTTAACTTGATGAAGAGTTGCTTAATTCTGGGGTGGAAAACTTCAATGTCAGGGATTAAGGAGCTCTATAAGGAGGATACCAAATACCTGGCTGAGGAGGCTATTTGGAAGACTGATGACAAGCGAGTTCTTACATATTGGAAATAGGTTGTTTCCTAAACTAGAGTGAAAGATATCGCTGTCACTGTCTTTTCTTTGGGAAAAGATGTGCATTAAAGACCACAAATGGAGGAAGTACCTTTCCCATATGAAGAGAGGTTGACATAATAATGAGTGGTAGTATTTATAAATATGTATATTTTGATATATATATATATGTATATTTATAAATAAAGTGCTTATGCTCTATGCGAGCAGAATTTTGAAGTATCTTGCACAGATTGTGAGTGTCAGCCAATTCTAATATATCCTCACCTTTCACTATGATTGAAATCCAGAAGTCATTGTCACCCAAATATCTATCAACACAACACCTGGTGTTTGATTTCTAGTCTCAAAATACTGGGTCAATTTTATTTCACTGTTTTTGGTAGCCCATGCCAGTAGGTTGCAAGAAAATGCCTTCTCCAAAAATAGTACAACCTGTCTTACTGATGAACCTGGTGCCCAAGAGCTGGAGAAGCTCCTTCTGCAGCGTCATGCTTCTGGGAAGTCTGGAATTCTGATGACCATTTAGGTGGAATAATGCTTTGCTTGCTGTCATAGTTCTGACCTCCCAGTAAACCTGAGAGAAGTCATAACAACCTCCCATTGCATCGCCCAGCTCAGTTTCATTGTGTCAGCATGCTGGCTGTGTAATGCCTGTATCAGGCCATGCCACTGTCTCCTCTCAATGCCGAGATGATGATAAAATACATGTGGCACGTCCAACTCAGACTGGGAGAGTACACGAGGGAGATGTCACTCTGTTTCTCATAAGCATTTATTATGAGTTGCTACTGCTGGCCATAGGACTCTTGGTTGGATGGACCTGTAGTCTTGTGCTGTCTAGTAGTTCTTGTGCTTCTAATGTGTAGGAACCCAAAATGCTCACTCGAGACTCTGGCTGCAGCCAGGCACTTAAAGCCTCAGTACTTGCCTTCGTTGTTCAAACTCCATCTTGAAAAAGCAGCAGGATGCTCGCTGACAAATCAAATAGTATCTTTCAGAAAACTGTGTCCAACATGCCAGATGCTATATATATGCTGTAAATATGAGGTTCCAACTCCTCTGTCCTTTTCTTTTGGTTTTTCAAATGTCACTGTTGTTCATGAAGAGAATGAAAATGAATGAAAACACAATGAAGCAAATTGCAGTTCTAGAGGAACACACTTATCTTGGACCAGCAGGCTTGAATTTTCAAAATAGAAATACAAGCAAATGATCTCTAATGAAAAATTATGTAAAAACAGTAAAGTCACTTTAGACTGTTTCTGTTTTCTGTGGGGAGCTGGATTTTTTTTTTCAAATTTATTTTTTATTTTTTTTAATTTTTTTTATGTTGAAATGAGCAGTTCTCAGGTTTGGTTCAGTGTTTTAAATGCAGTTGACAGTTTATGCCTGGCCCAGTTCATAGAAAACTCACGCATCAATAATATGGAATTTTCATGCACTTGGAAGAATGCATTCTATGCTCTTCCAACAGAAAGCAGCCTCTTTAGTATGTACAATATGTTCATTAAATACCTTTCCTTGTTTATACAAGTGCTCATGTCTCCATTATTCATTCAAGCAAAAACTAATACAAAATGTGGTACATCTGCTGTAGCACATAAAAGTAACTAAAGAAAAGAAAAAGACTCTTACATAGGAGGGGGTAATTCTGCTCACTTAAGAGGGATTCTGCTGCATGTTTTTTTCCATAGTTGGAATGTCATCTAATTTCTGATGGATATCAGGTGACATTAGAGTCCTACAGTTGTTTTAGAAACAGTGGGAAGGGTATTTTCTCTAATTCAAATCTAAAAATTTTTGTATTAATGCATTGGGGATACTTCCAGTGGGAGGGGTGGCTGGAACTGCAGGGGCTTGCTAGGGCCCACTGCTGTACAAAAGGTAAGGTATTTGGCAATGTTTCTGTTGAACCAGTCCAATGCAGGTAGCACTTACTTTATACTTGCAAAAGCAAACAATTTTGAGAATTAAAACTGACTAAGGCATTTGCCTAGCATCAGGGAAGTGCTGGATTCAAATGTTTGCTCCATATTGGGCAATGCTGGCCCTTCCCTTTAACGAGACATCTACTTGCTGGGCTCTGAGCTGTTCTCATTTCCCCTATTTCCTTCAAGAACACTAAGAAACTGATTTCTTTTACTAGTGTTGAATGAGAAAATAATACCAAACCTCTGGTTTTCATGAAATAAAAATATGTTCTGGCCCTCTCTGTTACTACCATATTGGTTATCAGTACTGAGAAAACTTTCCCTAATAGTGTCCACTCAGATATGCTTTTTATTAAAGTAGTGACAGCTGGTTTCACGCTCACAGAAACACTGGAATATATTTTTGCAGATATTCTTTTAAGGTTTAAGAATGAGGATTTTGATCTTTCTGCACAGTTGTAGAAAGATGGGTGCCTTTTAGAGGAATATTTCTTCATCCTAGTTTTAACAATGTAGTATCTTGGCCTCTGTGTGCAGACTGTGTACTGGAAAGATCTGAAAATATCTGAGTGATTTGGAAATTGGAGCTGACTTCTTGATGCTCCCTCATTCCGAGGGAGTTAATCTGTGAGGGCATTGGACACCAAAGGATGCAGGGAACATGTGCAATTAGATACATGTCCAACCTCTCACCAAAAGACTCCTGTGCTTGTTAAAGACTATTTGCTGCAGGTATAGGAGCCCTCCTGATGGAACAGACAGTTCCTTGTGTTAACCCATGCTGCAGCAATTGCTACGGGCATTTAGGGAAACCATTAAAGTCTTGCAGTATCTTTAAGCCATGGTTTATTTTTTTCTTTTTAGGGGATATAATCAGGTAAATTGAGAAACTCGTTGTGTAAATGCAGCTTTAAAATAACACTTCACTCTGCCATTCCTTTATGTATATCTGCTGTCAACAGTTTATTTTTTTTAATGGGAGTTTCTGAAAAGTTTGGAAGTTTTCTAAATCCTGATACTTTAATGGAGACTGTAGATGAAATATAATCCTCATCTATTCATAACCAGTCAAAAATAAACAATTTTTTCAAGCCATTAGAGCATGCAGAGGAAAAGTTCATGAACCAATCATTTGGAGCTTTTGGCAGACCATACGGAACTTTTCTAACAGCTATTTATAAGGTCCTAATGTGTTTATTTTCACAATAAATCTGACTTATTGCTGAATGTGTTGGTTTCATAGTAAAATAAACACTGAAGATTACAAACATATCCTTTTGTGAAGTCTTCTGAAAGTCCAAGGCTTAATTTAATAAATGTGATATTCTCTATATTGGCTGGGAAATGCATGCTGACTCTGAGAAAAAAAAGAAAGAAAAAAAAGAACAACAACCTGAACCTTTGCTTTAAATTACAAAATCAATTGTCATCAAGTTTACATTATAGCTGAGCCATAGGGCCTGTAAAAAGTATTAATAATTGATAAATTGACAGATACAAGAACTAAGAAGGGATAAAAGAGGGAAGAGTTGTACCTCAGTGCTGTTGTTGAAGGGCTGTGTGGAAAAAGACTGATAAATAGACAAGCTTAACTTCGTTTAGAGATTGTTTAAATTTGCTTAGCTTAATTCTATAAATTAGTAACAAAGTTAAATGTAGTTAGACTGCTTTAAAGTGTTCTGAAAGCATTTGCATTATGGCTCTTACTCATTTAATTAGAAGAAGTTAAATCATCATGCTGTCAATCAGAGAATTTGTGCAATTTTTCCAGTATTTTGCCCCTTTCCAGTGCCAGAGGTGAGCATCCTACTCTACTGAAGTTAGTGGCTCTGTTACCCACATTGCTGAGTGCTATTTCAGTTCAGATATATTAAAAAATCACAAAATCTTGAAAAGTCAATTAAAGAAAAATCAATCATAAAAGAAACTTTTTTTATAATATATTGTCAGAAATCATATCTGATATATATGTGAATATCTTCATTAGGCATATGATTCCCAGTTCTTCTAGTGAATCCTACCAAGCTCTTGAGCTCAGTGATATGTTTTCAGTAATGAGACTCTAGGTTAGTTACATATTGTGTTAGAGTATTCCCTTCTGTCAGCTTTAAATGTATTGCTTTTGCACTTCATTAGATATTTGCATGTTCTTATAATATGAAAATGTATCACTGCTAAACTATCAAATAGTCATTTGTGTTGGTTTCATTATTTTATTTGTTCATAGCTAAACAAACTTTATCTTTTCTTCTTCATTGTAGAAAAGATGAAGTCCCTTCAGACTTCAACCAAATGCTTTAGGTTCCACATAATGTTGCTTTATATAAGTTTTATTGTGCTCCTACTATGTCCAGTTGCAAGGGTGGGAAATGAACTTGGCTATGATTTGGTGTAATGCTGAGCATCCAGTGTCAGATAGACGGCTTTATATAACATAGCATTGTTTCAATATATCATTTATTTTCAAAAGAACTTGAATCGTGGCCATAGAATGTGCTTTATGTGCACGCTTTGTTCTCAGATAGAAGCCTGCAGGATCTCAAACAATTAAAAAGAAGTTGTCATTCCAGTTGCTGAAACGCTAGTGCTTTGGGGATAATTTGGGAACAGCTCCAAGGGACATGCCTGGGAGGGTGGACCTGGATAGCAGATTGTTTTTAAGAAAACATCCTTCTGAGTGATTTTATGTAAAAGAAGAAAGAGACCATTGAAATCCATTAAAAATGCTTTGTATTTTTTGAAATGATTTTTAAAGGTTGGAAAGAAAATGGACCAGCTGGACTAAGGATCTTAATACACTGTACAGTAGTTATCTGTTTTCTGGGTGACACTGAAGACATTTATAAATGCCAGAAATGTTGGTCTATGCCAGGTTTTGGGCTGTTGAGTTTTTGTTTTGGTGGGGTTTTTTTTCAGCAATGGGACAGGCTTTTTCTGCTACTGGGAAAGCTGCAAATTTCTGATACTTCCATCAGTAATTACTGTCTTGTAGAGCTGTTATGAATATTTTGTCTTCCCAGTGAATTACTTAAACTGTGTTTGATTAGTTGAAAAGAAAAAAATCTTATAACAATAAACGTGGTCATCACATTCCCCATTTTTCTGAAAGTAATAAAGACTTTACTGGCAAAAGTTCATGCTGTGGTAGCCTATAAATCTTGTGCAGATCCTTAACACTGGTGTCATGAATACATTAGCTGAGTCAGAACAAACAGATTAGTTGGGAAGGAACTTTTTAGCAGAATCAGTATCATGAAGAGTCTGCGCCCAGACAAATCCTTACCGTTTACAGTATTAGCTGAAAATGAACTCCAACATTAGAACAATCTGGGCCACTTTCATTTATTTAAACCATGTTTTGTTTAAGTTTTTTTTCAACTTCTACTTTGTGTTTCTGTTGTGTTTAAAATAGTCGTAAGACAAGAATTTCTTCGACTTCATTCTGGTCTCTCAGAGGTCAGTGACAAAACTCCAGTGAATTTTATTCTGATTTCATTAGGGCAGGGAACGTAACATCTGTGGCTGATCCTGCAAATGACTGTATATGGCTGAGCTTATGACCTGTCATTCTATATATATCCAGAATGGGAAAAAATGTGTTTGCACAGCACGAAAGAGCTTCAGCATTGACTGGGACCTTCTGGAGGCTTCTTTTTTGTTGTTGTTGTTCCTGAAAACAAGTCATTGAGACAAAAATATACAAAAATACAAGAATACTTCTACTTCAAATCTTATTGATGCAGCTCTGGACATCAGCTTCTGTATTTTATTTAGTATGTAAATGGCCAGATTATCACCTTAGTGGAATGTAGCAGTACTTAGTCGTGGCTAGCTCTGTGATTTAAATAGTTACAATTACAAGACTACTACTACCACCCCAACCTGTTAGTAGATCAAGAATAACAATCCAGATGTTGACAAAGTTTCTAGATGAATTGCAGTATTACTACTTCTGAAAAACTCCAACATTGAAGATACAATCAAATTACAAAAGTGGCAAATTAATCACAGATAGAAATGTGTTAATTCTAATATCTCACAGTGAAACAATTCAAGTCCTGTACTGAAATGTGTTCACAGTTCAGTCCATACTCTCTCAGAATCTACTGGTATATGGAAATTGCTTTTTTGAATTATGTAATTCTCTGTTGTTCCCTGCAATTGTAGGTATCAGGGAATAATTTTAATTTATGCCACCTATATAATGTTGCTTTGAATCAGTCACCCATACATTGCATAGATTCAAAGTTAGAGTGACTATCTATATTTATCTCTACATGAGAGGAGTCTTCATTCAAAACAAACCAAAAAAGAAGTATCTTACTGTCAACTGTCAACATTTTCAACACTCACATTTTTTAATAGCAGCATTCACCAACCGAGCACTTAAAAGCAATAAAATGAATAGTTAAATACATGATAAATTTTCTATTTCATACATAATGAACAAGTATGTTGTCATCATTAATTATGGAGAAATACACACATGATTGCAACTAAAACTGCTAAATTTGGCGGATGATGATGGGTTTTGCTGGATTTTTGACTTGCAGATTTTGAACTTATCTGCAAAATGTTTTTGAAGCCTGCATTAAAAAAAATTCCATTAGCACTTTCATTGTTGACAGTACATGTTTTGATGAATAATTTGCATTTTAATTTCTTGAAAACAATATAGTATATTGTAAGTTATCAGAAATAGTGCCAGATACTATCAATATAATGTTAAAATAATATGGAGCTTGCATTTGAGGTCATTGTTATTAACACACATTATAAGTATACTTTTTTTTTGATTTTCAGAATATGTGGGGAATTTTTTTTGAGGCTTCCAGTTAGAGAAAGAGATAAGTTTCTAATTTTGTGGTCCTGTTTGTTCAATAAAAGATACCTGCATATGCTTTTTTTTTTTGTATGCCGACAATTTTAGAATCAAGATATTTTTAACATATTTTTCTGGAACTGAAAAGCTTATTTTCAAAGTAAGTGAACAGTCTTGACTTCTCTTTTCTATTTTTGTTATTATATGAGATTAATTTCTCTTGAATTTAGAATGGTTGAAATAATGTGTAATGTTTATCTTATTTCATACACTATTTGGCAGGAATGTGTTGGTCTAGTTACTTTCACGAAGTCAAGATCAGCCTCTTACTTTCCCTCCCTCATGCACATATGTACTCAAAACAGAGACGAGTCTGTGACAGTGCAGGCCTATATGCTTGCCTGCATATGGCTCTATTCAAATCAAGAGACGGCTGAACAAATTTTACAGCAACATTGTTCTCTTTTTAGGACAGTCTTCTTAATGAGTCTATGTCCAAACAATGGCAACATTTCTTTTTTTGTGTGTTTTTAATTAGATTGCATAGGTAGAAGCATAATTACTAAAGCATCGTGTTTGATTTTCGCACAATTCTTTGTAACTGACATTTGAAAAAGAAATTATCTTTATTTTCTTGATGTGAAAAATATTATATATGATGAATGAGCATGTAATCTGTGTGAAAAATGTTTTGTTAAATCATTAACACTAGGTTGTTTGTCTCTTTAATCAACGACCTTTTGATGGCAACAGAGATTTCACTGTAATAGTTTTTAATATTCTTCTTTTCCCATTAGGACAAGGAACACCAGTTTTAAAGCAGCCTCTCTTTCACTTTGATATGAATAGATAAATTGTCAAAGCTGCCAAAAAGAATGCTCCATACTACAGGGTATGTTGTAAGCAACACTACATACAGTGTTCTTGCTGGTAAACACAAACTGTGCACAGTGAGTGGTGCAGCTTCATTCTCATCCTTCAGCTGGATTTAATGAACTGAACAGTGATGAGGTTTTTGAGAATTGGGTTAGTGTGTGCTGAGTGGGAGACAGATATGGGATGACATTTTTTCTGAGTTGCCCTTTCCCACCACTTATCAGCAGAGCGGAAGGGATAAGAGTGGAATATGTGCACAGTGTATATTGTTCTACAGGAAAATGCTGTTCTTCAGAATTAACCCTTTCAAAAATGCTCTATATGGAAAACAAAATGCAAAATGATATTTAGCCTCATGTTCCTTATCTTTTTGAAATTAAAAAGAATGATTGGTTTTCCAAGTATTGCCTGCAGTGTTTCTTATGGCTGTTGCACTGTTCTGTTACTTAGAAATTTGAGTTGCAATCCCAAACGTGTACTTTACTTCTGTGTGTTGGAAGGGAGCAAGTGTCACATTAATTATGCTCCCTGCTCTGCTTTGCCACTACTGTCTTGTTTAGGTTTTGCTTGCTGGATTGAAGAGAAGGTTGATTCTTGCCTTGGCCTATTTCAAAGACATCCAAAACCAGCTAAAAACAAACTAAACCCCAGCCAAATGGGTAGTAAATAATACATACAGCCCTTAAACAGAAAATTTAGCAGCTTGCTAGCTGAGGAAGTCACTAAGGCTCCCATCAGCAAGCAGATATAGTGGACTTAGTAAGTCTCAGCACTCTCATGTGTGGAACAGATATTTAGCTTTCCAAATGTAAGTCTCATCTATTCTTTGGAGGCCTAAGCTCTTTATACAGTGAACGAGGAGATTTAGGTCTGTAAGAAGAGGATCCAAACCAACCATCATGGCTGAGGGACTAAACAGGCATCAAGTGTCTGGCAGAAATGCTGAAGCCTGACATGTTTTTTTGCTGGGACTGGGATTTACAACCTAATAGTTCTGAAGCCATTCCTCTTTATTGGCATAACTGACTCCATATTTCATTTGAAACGTGGTCATGAAAGAAAGTACTTGTCCTTTTTGTCTTTCTATACTGGCCTGCTGGCTGGAGTATCTAATTGGGAAGAGAAGGACTCAGGTTCAACCTCTTCAGCCTGAACACATCACACATTCGCTGCCTCTGTGGGAAAGGCCTTAACCATGATGTAGGTCTTGCTGGAGTGGAGCTGTGCCAATCTGTAGTCAAGTGTTCAAGATTTATGGGGCCAGAAAGAAAAAGAAGTGGTCAGGTGTCAAGGGTATTTCTTCAACAAGGAGAAAAAGGGGAGTGCTATAAACAATCATTTGATAAAATTTTAAAATACTGTTTTAGGGGTTGGAGACTCCTGCAAGTTTCTTCAGCTCCTCTGTGTTTCAATTCTAGGTATCCATTGCTTCTGGGCAAGGATGGTACAGAAACAGGATCTTTCATTTCTCCAACTCTAATCAGTTCTCATAGGAAAAATGAATGACAGCACTTTGCCATTCTCTTGGGTGTTATGCTGTGCTTTGCTTTTGTGGCTTTGCTGACTACATCCTCTTAGCCTGCCTGGCCCTGCAGAAAGCTGTGGTGTCAGCAGGTCTTGGCTACAAATCCTGAAAAGGCTTTTATGTGTCACCAAGCTCTGAGGTGTTGGGCATGCCCAGCACCCTTTCTGCTCTTTGGGAACTTGAAAAGTGAAGGCTAAAGTAGCTGCAGCCATTTGGACATATAGGAGGTGAAGAGGGGTCTGTGAATTGCACTCTGGGACTTAGTACCAATGTTCCACTGAAGTTCTACTTCAGTTGGTTTAAGTGCTTTTTTGGACTTGGGCCAACACTTTTCCTGTCAGGCTTTGGGTGGCCAGTGTATATTGCTAAGGCTCTGCTAGACGTTAAGTCTGGGTTAGATATGCTTTGAGAATTATTTCTGCCATTCAGGTCAATTGATTAGAAGAAGAGATTATCCAGTCTTGCCTTTGTTTCAGAAGTGTGCGAGTCTGTGAATGCTTTACATGATTTGACTGGCTGTGTCTCAGCATTCTTTACTGATTCTTCTTATCTAAATATAACAGATTTTTTCATGTCTCAATATTGGCTAAATGAAAATAATCTACAAAAGGAAAAATCTCCAAACAACATGAGCATTATTTGTTGAGCTCTATGCCAGCTGTTGCTGATCTGTTGAGATGAGTTATTGTCACAGTTCTCAGGAAATGGATGAATTCAAAATTTCAAATTAGAAATTCAATTAAAAATAGAAAAGTTAGCTCAATAAACCAGTTTCACGTCAGGCCATCTGTTAGAGAGATTTGCAGTCATATTTTACTAAAAAGGTCAGATTTTACTGGTGAACAAATAGTTATAATGAACTTTAATTCACAATTACCTAGAATTGAAATCAGCATAAATCACAGAGTTGTTGTTGGGTTTCAGCTGAGAAGGTTTGAGATCCCTGGAAAAAAATTACAACTTAGAAGGGAAATGCTACTTTGAAACAGCACATAAATAAATCTCTCCTAAAGGAAGAAATATTTTAGTGGTTTTGAATAAGAAGGAGACATGGCAGGGTCCAGGTTCAAGTTTCAGTTTCTTGACAAGTGAAATAAGCAGTGAGATGTTTTTGCAGAAGACCATCTGAGAGGCTTATGTACCACATCGCAAACTGCTTACTAAGTGTAAATATTGTCTCAAAGAAAAGAACAGAATTTTGTAATTAAATAAGCAGACAGTAATAAATACTACAGTGCTTTCTAAATTTTCAATTGATGGATGTTGTTCTGTTGGTCATCTTACCTGAGACTTTGAAAAAATAAGAAAAGTGTCATCATATTGTTGTACACTGATATAAAGCTTGGTTTATGGAAGACTAGTAAAGCCTCATCTCTGAAAGTTTCATAAAGAGATGCAGGAGACATTTGGAATCAAAGATCTAATTTGACTTGATCATTACTTATTTTATTGTTTACTATTATATCCAGTTATTATAATTGTATGTATTATGTAATTGAAATACTTTGAAGAGTTCTCTATGCCATTGCATTTTACTAGTACAACTTTCATTATCTTTGTGCTCCTTATGTCTGCCATATAGTCAAGATATATTTACCTTTATATACATGAAATACATTATGATTTAAATAATAATATACCTCACATTAATTATCCTAGTATCTAAAAAGTTCATAAGAAGACTATACAAAAATTAGGATAAATAAATTTTTTTATTAAGAATGATGTTTGCAAGTGATGGTCATAAATCATAATTCAATAATTCACTTTACTGGACAAAAATATTAAGAAGCTGTTTTTATTTTTGTCTAAAAAGCATTTAGATCCCAATCTAGTGCTGTGATGTGTTTTATGAGTAGGTACTGAATCCATCACCTTTTAAAAGAGCAAAATATAGTATGTATCTTTTCAGGTGTGAAAAAGTAGAATGTTTCAAAGTTGGGGGAATGAATAGAAGAGGTATTTTTTTCGTTAAATATAAACCCAGTGAAATTGTTTAATGGAAAAACTTCTTCAAAATCATTACAGTTATTGCATGAATAGAAAATGCGCAGAACATGACAAAAGCCAGGAATTCTGCTTGAAATTGAGAGCATAGCAATTTAAGCAAAGGAATGAAATACAGGGAAAATGACAAGTGGTTAAAAGTGAGGGAACTGATTAGAAACAGAATGGAAGAAAATTGTATTAGACAACTGCAGGTAGCAATGAAAGGTCATAATTTTCAGATCACTTTTGCTGTCAATTCAGAATTCAAAGCATCTTTCTTGTTGTTAGTGCAAAGCACTTGTACAATTAAATACAATACCAATTCCTCAGGGTCAACTGTGGCTACATTCCTGACCCAGAGTAGTCTAATAGTCTACCACATTTATTAGATGTAGGAGTTGTTATTATAAGGAATTATTTTTATAAACCTCTTAAAATGCAGGTGTGTGAGAACACTTTGCAGTGTTTCTTAAGAGTTTTGCCTGAACACTTGTTGTTAATTCATCATTTTCCTGCGGTATAAACTTTTGGTTGTGTAAAGCTGTTGATTAGATACTAAGATTGTTCTTGCCTTAGTACAATCATTGATAGTTTTATCAGGGCATTGAACATTAGAAAAATTATAAAAGATGTTCTATATAAAAAGTAAATATTAATAATCGTAAATGACAGGAATATAAAATAAACTCACTTGTAAAGTTGGTTTATAGAGCTGTTTAAATCATGAACAGTATTTTTCTTTTTAGTTGTTGGGGTTTGTTTGTTTTGTTTTGTTTTTAAATGTATGTAACGTGAAGTTTAGCTGCATTTCAGGATGTCACCTTATTGAATTTATGAGCATCTAGGCTCTTGTTTCCCATTAGGACCACAAATAGTTCTGTTAGTCTGATGTGCAGTCAGCCAAGGTCAACCCACCACAATGATATATTCATCTGATGTTTTATATAGTGATGTCATAAAGATAACACATGATTTGTGTCAGATGCTGTCATCCTTTAAGAAGATGTAGCAAGTGCATGTTTATAAGTACATGTGTTAAACTAGCCATTGCAAAGCCTCTTTGCTGCCACCAACCTTTCTTCCTTAATAATCCAGCTCTTCCAGAGCTCTAACAGCACTGGAAGGTATTAACAGGGCTGTTAATACCTAACCACTTGGCTTTTCTGTCCCCTTCATGCCTGAATGAAATTTTGAGGAATAAACTGAATTATTTGTGGCAGAGAATAGCTGGGTCCCTAGACTTACTTAGGAAGACTGTGGAAACAAAGCACTGTTTCTGAGGGCCCCTGAGGGAGAGGCAATGTGATGAAAGTAGGATAAGAGGTTCCATGAAGTAAGGTATGAGTAAATAAGCTGGGAAAAGAAGTTTTATTACTTTATGCAGTGAGAAAGATAGATAAGGAAATGATACCTAACTGAACAAAACATGCTAACAGCATTCAGCAGTAATAGTCTCCAACAATAACATACTTCTTCTTTCCCTGCATCCTTTTTTTGTGTTTCCTTTCCTGTTTCCTCCATTTTTTGGTCTACTTTCAGGGCATGAAGACCTGTGGGTGTTCCTGTGGCCTCAGCTATTATTGTATGTTATTATGTCTGTGTTGATTTTTGTTGGTTTTTTTCAATAATCTTTGAATATTCGAAGGCTGGATAGTTGATACTTTTATATAAACAAAAAATTTATTTTAAAAAACTGTAATTTTTTCTGAAACACTAGTGAACAAAGCATGGAAATAGTTGAATAAGAACATTCAAATGCGACCAACAGGGACAACTCATAAAGTATGTGCCAGCTTCTTATTATTTATAGTAGAATAGATTTTGTCTTGAAATTAACATTGGCAGTTCTGAGATAGAAGAAAAAAAAATTTTAGTTTCTTTAAAATAATTTTTAATTGAAAATCTCAACATATGCATTGTATAGCATCTAAAGTATGATGCTATGAGACTAAAGAATGGGTAGAAATTGTACATGCACATAGAACCTTTGGTCTTCTTTTTCAGACTTGTAGTTTTCTCTATGAATCATCTGTATTTTATATGAAATTTTAGCAAAAAGTATTTTAAAATTTCTGACAAGTACCTGCAGAAAAGTGCAAATGTAAAAACTGTGCACTGAAAATACTCAAGGAAATTCTGCAGAGAACTGAGGAGATCACACATTAACCCTCATTTCTGCAGAAGACAATTCTGCATGCCTTCTTATTAGCACACTTGGTTGGTTTTTAAAAAACTTAAATTTGTCTAAGTTATTACCAAAGACCCAGTTTATATAAAACAGAGGCTCTGGGCAAGGATTCTCAGACCAGTCTTCCAGCAAGATTTAATTCCTTTGAGCTAAACTGCTTATAGGCAATTCTTTCCTGTCATCCTTAAACTACTTCTTATTGGCAATTTAAAGTGACAGGATATCTATGCAATTAATGTTCCCTTTAACACTGGCTGAATTAAATGTTCAAATGGTTTTCATTTTTTATTTTTTTTCTCCCTCCTTTCCTGGAAAGGCTTCCTGCTCTGTGTGGTGCTGGAAAGTATCAGCATTGCCATATTCCCAGGTAAATTGGAAAAACACCTTTGAATATGCTCGTTCCCGGAGATGGGCGAAACTTACTGCAGTGTTGCCCTGTCCATCTCCCATCATGAGTTAAATAATCACTGCAGGTGCCTCACAATTCAGTATATAATCAGTGAATATGTTCTTTGTGATATCGTCAATGAGGATTCTTACTCTTTTAGTGAGACTATGTAGAAATAGTAAACAGGCAGAAAGATTGAGTCGCTCCTTGACATTTTTAGTTGAGTCACCTTGGGTTTAGAAGTGTTCTGCTTCTGTGTTGTGAAAACAGTGCAATGAAATAAATGTTATAGGAAAGATGATTCATATTTTCTTCATCTACACTGAATAATTATCTTATTTTTGACTCAAAAATTAATCTACATGCCATCTGCAGGTACTTATATTTCCTTTAGAGCTCAGGGTAGAATTCTTTCCTCTTTTCTTTGGATATTTTAAGTCATGGAAGAAAATATTTTCCTGAAGTTCAAATTGAAATTCAGTAAAGAATCACTTGTAGTTTTTCAAGTTAATATTGATATAGTAACAGAAAAAGAATCAAGCATTTCCTTTAAAAAAACCCCACCCAAAAATCCATGATATGATGGTTTGTATATTTTAAGGTTCTCATAGCTAACAAAACACATTTTTGTTACCCTGGTACCTCTTATAAATTGGTATTAAAATGCAAATCTCTGTATTTTATTCTGAAAAATTAATTCAGATGCCCTTCTGAAAATTCTGGATAAATTTTCAGTATTTCATTTTCAAAACTGTTATACTGTGATTCCAGAATTTGAAATTTGGCCTAAGAATGTTGAGTCCATATTGCTGGAAATCTGTAACAGGCAAATAAGTACAGTCTTAGAATATGAACTAACAACTTGACACTGGAGTTTAAACAGTTCTCAGTAGAAAGTATGTTTTATCCACTTCCTAAGTATCTGGTTCACATTTTGTTTGGTCTGTGTGTTTCATTTAAAAATTAAACAAAAAGCAGTTTAGGATAATTTTTTCCCTATTTTTTCACTTTTTTTACAGGTTTCTCACAGGCTGTAATTAAGCTCTGAACTAATTTTTTTTTTCTTTTTTATTTCCTTCCCCCAACAGTTAGCCTTTTTGCAAGAGAAGTGGAGCACATGTCAAGAAGCCTAACCCATGCTGAACTGCCTTCTAGGCATAAATACAGAGAAGTCCCAATAGGTCTAGAAATTAAGGAATCCTTTGGCTCTTTTCAGCCACCAAAGGTTTCTGTGCTCCTCATGTCTTTACATAGTTATGGATAGACACAAGCTCTGCTACTGTAATCCATGTAATGCCAAATCTGTCACTATACACCAAGGCATGATTGCCAACACATAAGGAGGTATTTTCTGCAGGCACTGCAGAGCTGCCTGCAAAGCTGTGAACACTGAAATCCACTTTATCTGCTTCTCTCAGTATTTATTTCTTCTGACCTTTCAGTCTTGTTTTAGGCCCATGCAGCTGATCCAAGGGACTCCTCCTGCTGGGTGACACAGCCACTCCATCTTCACTCCCCAGGTTACAACTACCAAGCATTTTGCACCTACATAGCCAAGACCTAACATGATCCTACCATATATCTCTGGGTCTGTGGCATTTTCCAGAAAAAGAAAACATATACGAACAGTTGTGTGTGTTTGGAATTGGAATATTTTGCTGAATTTTTGTTTCTTAAAAATATGCCAAAGAATCTGGAAAGTGTAGATGATTTTTCTTTGTTAGAAAATGCATTTAATTTTGAGCTATGAGTAACAAAATGCTGAAGTAGAGGCAGGTACCAAACATCTTTGCATCCTCATTCCATGTTCTAATTGGTCAGTGCTATATTTTGGGTGAAACTTGAGTTTATACTGCATACATTAATCCTTTAAAATATTACTTTCTATTATATACATGTATAAAAATGTATCAGCAAAAAATTTGCAATGCAAGTCTATCCTGCTTTACTAAGCTTTTTATTCACTTTTTCTTATTTGACATACTGCTCCTTCCATTCAAATACCCTGAGCCTTACATTCTTGCTCTGTGACTATTACCATTAAAATGAATTAACTTATAACATTCTATGCATTCTGTGGGATACTTTGAGCAAGCAAACTGCAATGAAGCCTGTCTCTGTTTTGTTTCAGCTGCCATTATTGGCACTTTGTTTAACATTTTTAGGCATGTTCCTAAATAATAAATATCTGCCAAATTGCCACAGCACGTTTGATGTGAACGAATCATCATCCTTAAATTAAAAACCAAAAATGTGATGACCTTTCAGTTGTTCGTATGTCATTATTTCCATCAACTGACTGATTTGAAACTTCCGATCATTCATTAGTACCTTGAATGGACAGCACTTACTTTTTTGTTTAGTCCTTAGGGTCTTTTGTTTTAGGTAATCCAATCAGTAATGGCTTGGATTAAAAAAGGGAAATCAAAGGAAAATGCATCATCAACATGCTAAACAAACAAAAGACCCGTAGCCTCTGTGTCTGCAAAGGCAGACCATTATTGGACAATTATTGTCCATGTTTGTATGCATGTTTATGTTTATTATGTTTATTATCTACAAAGAGTTTTATCTTTATCTCTTGAAGCTTAACTGTGATGCAACATTAACTTTCCTGATTCTGGAAAGTAGGTTAAATATCCACTCTCATCATTAAAAAAACCCCAACAAGATAACAAATGAGCTCTGGAGTTCCATGGGAGCACTTTAGTTACTGATGATGATGCCAGGTAGTCGTTATTACTTAACTTGCCTGCTTCATGATCCATGGTGTTTGACCAGCAATGCATTCACTAATAATGGAGATGAAAATGAGTCTTGATAATATCCATGCTACCAAAGTACAGTGAGTTACTGGCTCCTGTATAGATGGGTACATTAGAAATATCTTCAAAACACATTTTACTAATATCGCCTTAATTCTTGGTTCCTATATCCAGGAGTGTCAGGGTTGGCATTACCTATTGTCTTTCATCACTGGTTATGCCTCCTTCCTACTGCAGTGTTTATAGTCTTCTTCAAATGTCTCGAGTCTGCATTCATTTCTTGGGCAAAGATGACATTTAGTTGTTTAGCTGTCATATTTCACATGAGAAAGAAGTGAAAGACATGACCTTATTTTTCTTATTTTTCTTTTTTTTTTTTCTTTTTTTTTTTGGCTGTTGTTTCAGTAGTATGCAAAATGTGGAAAGTCAGTCATATTTCGTTGGGATTTGGCATCTGCTCAACAACTGATTGCTCTTCTCAGAGCTTTTTTGGAAAGTTTGCAGCACCATAATGACAGCTTTCTAAACACAGATGTCCTCTTGGTACAACCTATAATTTTTTATGAAAGATGTATCGATGTCAGGAATTTGAACGAAGTACTGGAATTAGTTGAACATTCTTGTTATGAATATATGTTCAAAATATCTATAGTATGTATATTGTAAGTTGGAGGGAGAATATGCAGTGTCTGAAGGCAAAGATGTTAGTACAAAACATCAGAATGTAGTTTAAGATAAATTGATTCTCTTGTTAATGGACTGTCTATATTTTAGTGATTCCCCCCCCCCCCCCCCCCCCCTTCTTTTTTTTTTGTTTTTGTTCTTTTCTTGAAATATTTAGAATCTCAAGAACACATTTAAGTCAGCTATTTTTGTTAAGGTTTCTCTTAAATTATTGTGATACTTAGATTCCTCGAGTGTTTTTACCTATGGGCCTATTATTTCCATATACATACAAATTGTCTACATACATGTAAGAAGACAGTGCTTAATGGCTATTATATCTAATTTATGTAAGTTTAGACTTGCAGGTGAGAAGGAAAGTCTCCTCTCTTAACTGACTGTAGCTATTTGATATTGCTTTTTAATAATAATGTGGGCCATTCTGTGTTGTTCTTCTATCTGTTTAGATCAAGATCAGAGTATCATGCAGCAAGTTTTTGTAGTGACTGTAATGAAATTAGGGAAAATATATTTCAATAAATATTGTCCCATTTTATTTTTTTGCAGCTGTGCAGCCTGGATATAAGTGCTGTAGTTGCTATGAACATAGCTAACTTTATGTAGCTTCCATCTATCTGTACTTGCACATGGCACTTGGTTTTGATTTATTTTCAGGTCACGCCACTAGATATATACACCCACACCACTAATGACACGTCATTCAGATTCAGAATAGATGCTTTAAAGTTAGAATGCTGCATCAGAAATGATGCAAAGCCATAACTGTTAGTTAGAAAATGCTTTCTTTTTGGACTTCAACTGGGTTACGCTGTGGTCATTCAATATTATGGTAGTGGGGTTCTTTTTCTCTCTTACTTCTGTTTGGTGATAAAATCACTTGTATGATATATGTGCATGTGTGTGGCCCAGCCTGGGCTGCTGTTTGGCATGCCTTGGATCATGACCTTTTGCCAAACCTCAGGAGTAGCTCTTGGGGAAAAAATGTAAACATACAACCAAATTTACTCTGGTTTCTTTATTTAGCTCAGTACAAGTTAATGCTCATTGCTAAAAGGCTTCAATATGACAAACTCTTTCCTAAGTCAGAAAATGGGAGAAGCTAATTTAATATCTTAATTATAGTAATTTTGTAAAAAAATACAAATGGGAGGGAAGCAAGTGGATTCTCCTAATGTAGAGGTTAGAATTTCAGCTGTTTAACAATTGTGATAATTTTATTTATTCATTTTAATCACATTAAAGGATGTCTTCCAGGATGACAAGGAAGAAAATACCTGTTTTGTTAGGCCAGAATTATATGGAAACATTATGGAATAATACTAATTACTAAGAAAGTGCCAGAATTGTGGATAGTGTAATCATCTACAATTTTCTGAGAATATCTGTACTAAAATGACCTATCTAATTTAAGTGTAATTTCCAAAATAAGGAGACCAGATGACTTGTTTGTGAAAGTGTAAGTGATGGACACTTTTCCTTGTAATGGAAATGTCTGTCTTCTGCTAACATTAAACTGGCCTTTTTTCTTCCTGTAGATGTAAGTTTAGGATTATGCTGGTTTTTCCTGTGTGGTTGCGAGTTATGGGGAAATAGAGCAGAGTTTCCATAAACTAGAACACAGAGGATTTCAGTAAATAGAAGGCCTTTTGTCTGCTTGGTTATTTTGAGTGGCATTAAAACACACCTGTCAACAGTTTGCCACTCATACTGACTATTCTATATTTTTTCTGAGCTGTTACCACTGTTGGCTGTAAGAGCTGATCACTTTGCTTGATTTTAACTTGCAGAGAATTTAGATGAGTTGTCAGTTAACACAGAATGTGTGTAATTGATATAAAGATTAATTATTAAAACTGTCAGTTTCCGCTGCAGAAAATGTGGATATTTGCATATGAACTATGCCTCTGAAGTGGTTTTCAAATGTGTCTCAGTGTAAAGCTTAAGATAAATCAGCATAGATCCAAAGGATTTATAGAATTAGGTTGGGATTTATGCTTTGTTTGTTTGTCTTTTAAGAATACAACTAGCTGTTGCCATGACTAGAACAGTATCCTTCCAGTCTTTTTCACGTGAACTCAATTCTGAAAGTTAAAGAACTTCCTTCAACCTGAGTAGTTACATATTTAGCATACTATACAAGCAAAAGGAGTAGACCCAAAAATTTGGTATTGAATATTCGAATGTTAAAAAAACAACAAAGTTTTGACTCACCCACAGAGTAAAAATCCTAAATCATCAAAGGAAAAAATACTCATGTAGATCAACTTTTGCCAAACAAAGACTTGTCCTTGTGAGTTGATGTGACTCTGGATAAAAGGATGCATAAGTTTTGTATTAGGCAGTTTTGTTTATGATAAGGTGTGTAAAATTCACAATTAAAGGAATTGTCACAATTTCTTGAGCAGATGAAGGCAGAAGAGAGATGAATCTAGTAGCTGCTGCTGGTACTGGGGAACTAAAATTTTTGACCACAGAATAAAAAAACGCTAAAGCTTCTTCCAGTTCTTAGAGTGTTTTCATAATAACAAACAACAAACATTAAATCATACTATCACTTTCATCCAAATTCAGTAGAAGGGAAGAGGCCAAAGCAAGGAAGAAAACTGCTTTGCCTGCATTAGAGAATAGGGAGAAGGGCAGAATGCCTTCAGAAAGATGACTGGAGGCCCTAATTCCTCTCTATTAAGTGGTTTTGTGCTTTGCCAGGTAAGAATCAGTGCAAGCACCAACCTTGATGTCTGTGTTTCTACCTCTGTTTTGCTTAGACATATGCCTAAAATTAGTCATGAACTGTGCAGCTTTCTTATGAATGCTCAAATCACCATCAAGTTCCTTGTCCAAACTCTGTCCGTTTCTGGCACTTTTAACTGTCTCCTGAACTTTTTTCCTTCCCTCCTGTGTTCCACCTTTCCTCCCCTTGCCTCTCTCTCATATAACAGGTTTCTTGAGACTATGGAGAATTTCATGGGCTCTGACTTGCACCCTCTCCCAGGCAGTACAGGCACTTCTGGGGTCTGTTTTTTACTAGCTTAGCAACAAGTGAGGAATGGATACTGTGGCTCCAGGAGATAGGAATGATCTATGCCATGTAATGAATATACTTTAAGTGCTGATATATGCATACAGTCATGCATGACTCTTTAAAAGTTACATCAGTACTGGGCAACTGTAATAGTTGGTGCATTTTTAATGTGTACTTGTAATATCTATTGTATTTATGTTGGACTGAGATTAGCATATTTTATTGAGTTCATTTGCATAATGAACAGATACTGTTTATTAGAGAAAAAGGCAACTAAAAAAAGGAACTTTGAAATATGTAGAACAGTAAGAAACGAAACCACTGATTTTGAGGCATGCCTGGCTAAAAAATTTTCTACTACGTTTCATAGCTTTATGAATGCTAATAACTTATATTTAAGTTACTTATCACAGGGACTCTTAATAAGTAAACCTACATGCTTTGCAATACTTACATTTTATGAAGCCTCCGAACTTAGCCTATTGTTTGATTTTAATTTTTCTACCTTTATCCCAGTCCTTTGCTTTTTACAATAACATCACAAGATCAGTTGCAACAAACAGTCACAATGACAGCACTATGTAGAGCAAGCAGAAACATAGAAATGATAATCTCAAATTATTGAACAAATGATGTTGCCATTTACCATACCTGTGTATCATACCTTGTTGATTATGCAGCATAAAGTTTGAGCTGAGTAAATGTTAACTGATTACCTTGAATCTAGTTTGAAGTTAGGATTTTACAGCTTAGGCAACTAAATATATTTTGTAAACTGAGCAGATATTCCATTTTTTTCCCTATCAAAATTTCAGTCTTGATCTCTTATGTATTTTATAGGTCTGTATTTATTATATATAGATAATTATTTTATTATTATTTTTATTATTAAGACAGAAGGTCTTCTACATAAATAATTAGAATGAATTATCACCTTCTTAAAGACTCTTGATGTTGCATATTGCAAGCTGAAAGCTGAACTTGACTGTTAAAAAGTCTGACTCATATTAGGGACAAATTGCTCATGATCATCACTGAAATGAAGTGGATGTGAGACACAACTTTTTGGAACTATGTTCAGCAGATCTGCAAAAATGACTAGAAAAGTACAGAAGTATTTATTTATGATTTTACCTTTGAAATTAGAATATATCCTACCATGAACTAAAAACTTTGGGATGAAATCTTGCCCTATTCAGGGCAGTCACAGCTAGCGAAACCAGGGTTTCACGTTTTCATTTTATCTGCAGTGAAATAAAAAGTCGTAAATAAGCTGACTCCCGTGGCTGTTGATACCTCCATATTCTGGCAGAGTTGAGCAGTGTATGTGCTGTAATTCCTGGAAGTGGCCAGTCTGAGAAACAACACCAATATTAGTGTACATCAGTTGTTCCCTATGAATTACAAATTCTCAGAAGATGAACACTGACTCTACAAGAATTTACAGCATTTGTCTCCTAGGCCTGCTAATCCAGTTGCACTGAAGGCATTTCCTCCGGGTTCACATCACGCAAGTCTTGAAACAGTTCAGTAGTAAATCTCTGTGGGGACTGAGCTGAGAGCATGTCATGGCCCCAAGCTCTGTGTCAAGAGCACATGAGATTACTAATGCCAGTGAAATATTCTTTATCTGTGAATCAGCAAGTGCAAAATGAAGCTTCTATCTGCCAAATAAAAGAAACTGCTTGTGTTTCAGAACAGAAATCTGACCTGTTTGTCTCATATGACAACTGCTTTGCCTACATTAGGTGGAAGTGAGAAATTTATTAAGTGCAAAGTTCACAGCACAGTGAATAAGCAAACTAAAAGGCTCTTACTTTGCTGACTGACTATTTCATTCACTCATTGATTAAAACATTTCTCCTTTGGCGAGAATGGCTGGTAAGCTTATTTTGTAAAATATAAATAGGAGAAGAAGAATTAAAACAAGCAGGGTTTTTTTAAACATCTGATATTAACCATCTTACTTGGAAAAATATGTTCTTATAAACTGCAAGTGATTTAGTGTTTTTGATGCTACTATTCAAAAGAAGTTAATTCCTAGTTTTAGCTAAGACAAATAAAGGTTAGAATTACATTGCATTTCATACTCATCAGGTATAAAAGTGGTAAAATAGGTGAAGTGAGAATTAACTGCATCTCCTATTATGTCTCTCTAGAGATCTGAAGAATAATTTGATCAGCACAATTGAGCCAGGGGCCTTCTATGGACTTTCAGAACTGAAGCGCCTGTAAGTATTAATTCCATTTGAATTATTCTGAAAATTGTGTTTGTATCGACATTTCTATCCTTGGGCAACTCAAATATGCTACCAAGCAATAATCACATAAAGACACTAGCTGTAAAATAGAAAATCACACAGTCTACTTTTTGCATTTACCATACCTTTTTCTTCTTCTTTCCCTTCTTTTTTCCATTTCCTCTTCTTTTTTACCTTTTCCCATTTAAAATCATCAGTTTGTTCTCCGATAAATGTCCTGGCAAGTACATCTGTGGAGGTAAAAAACACACCTAATTATCGATTTAACAGACAATATATTGCTATAGACGTTAATCAGGAATAACACTAAGCAGTTTAGATGTGCGTAAACAATGGTTTGTGCTACAATAAATTTTTTCAATATGTAAGGTCTACTTTACTTTTATCATAGACCAGATCTACAAAATAAATTACTAGAGGGGCAACTTTGTCATACTTCAGAATTTGTCTACCATTTTCCATACCTCTCACCTTGGCTTTGCTTGATATTTTTTATTTTTATCATGATTTTCTAAGGAAACAAGAATTTATGTAGTATATTATTCCCTGTCCATCATTTTTGTGTTTCTCTCTCATAGTACTTTTGGAAGCACTGGGTAATTTTTAAACTACAGCTGGGCTTTTTTTTTTTTTTTTTTTTTTTTTTTTAACAAGGACTGCAGACCCTCCTTAGTTCTACTTGGCCTAGGGAAAAGTGAGATGAACCCTTTTTTAATTGTAATTTTCCAAGTGACAGAATCCAAATATTTGTGCACTGGCTGACTAGGCATCAGCACATGCCAGACATTTTCCTAGCCATCATGTCTGCCGTTTGAATGTTTGATGAGAAAACCTATGAGAAAACAGGGATTATTTTAGTGGGATTTGAAGATTTAGATGAGAAGGAGAAGGAATGCGAATCCACAGGAAAAATAAATTTACAAATCCTTCTGATTTTTCAATGTGCAAATTCTCTAAGCGCTGTGTGCTGGGAGTGCTGCACATCCTAAGTAAAAGTTTCCACCTCTGATGATAACAGTAACAGTGTTTTGTTACACGAGCCTCTCAGCTTTCGTGTGTTCAGGTAGAAAGCCAGTTGCATAATAATAATGAAATCAGAGTAGCATATACATTTTTAATACAAAGGAAAACCTTTGGACTGAATCTTTCTTGCTCACCCTGTGTACAAGGATAACTATGCAATGGAATGATCAAAATGAGTGCTAATTGTTGCTTTGGCCACACATTCTAATAACACAACCCTGACCTCTTGTGGGAAAACCAGGAAACCTGTGCAAGTGGTGGGCTGCACATCCACAGACTGCACAGGGGGCAGCTTTAGGTCATCCAGGAGAGATGAGTCAGGGGAGACGAAGTCATCAGGCGTTGGAAAAGAGAGAAGAACAGACTCTTCAGCACAGTAGGAATGGCGACATTGAGTTTTGTCGTGTTAGATCTCAGTGTGGAACTGTTGGGTAGGAGGCAGTTGAGCAAAAGGAATAATTAGTGTAAACTCCTGTTGAATGTGAATACAGTAATTACATTAAGACTGTACTTTACATTCACATCTTCTTATTTCCCATGTAAAAAGTAAATGATGTTGAGGAAAGCAGAAGCTGATGTAACATGGGCAACTGCAACAGATAGGGCTATGGCAAGTCATAGAAGGCTGTCAAAATGTTCTGTGAATGGAGAACTGTTATAATTTGTATTTGAATGACAAACTGAATTTTATCCAGGGTTTGTTCAAAAAGGTACACGGAAAATTGATGAAAACTGAAAATTTATGAAGCACTAAAATTACAGCACTTGGTTATTCAACACAGGACAGTTTTCTTTTCTCTAACATCAACCTTACAAGTCAGCATTAGTAAGTTAAATGTCTTACTCCTGAAAATGAACACCAGCTTTGTACATTATGAATTGAATTATGTCTAATGTAACATGTATTAGTCTGGAGGAATGTGTAGTAAGCTACCTTTTCGTTTTGCTAATGTGTTTTTTAGAAAACATGTTTTACAATACAGAGATACCAACTGCTGCCATGTTGTGAAAAATAACAGTCATTGAAGTAAACTTTGAGAAAAGGTTATTTATCCTTTCACTTTGTTAAAAATACCACTGTGTGCCACACTTAGAGAAATATGTGCCTGTATTCATTAGTTCAGATAAAATCTACTTTTGCTACCCAAATTATGCCCCACATTGTGATGCAGTTCTTCCAAACGTGTTCAGACTTTGCTTAGGCAGAAGAAAACCATTACCCAATCAAGAATTCTGGGTAGGTTCTTTTCTACATCTTCTAATAGAAATATATATACATATATATAATATATATATATAGTATATATATATATACACACCTCTGTATAGGTATGTATGTTTGTCTTAAACTTGCATTTTTAGATTTGTTATGTAGCTTTTATTAGGAGAACTTAAAGAATAATGCTAATACGCGATTATTGCACTATATTGTATCCTCTCTATTTTTTCAGCTGTTCCCTACTTAATATCGTTGGCAGGCATTTAAGAAATATTTTCATTCTAATGTGATGTTTCATCATATAATTGTACAACGTGTTCTTTGTCTGATAGAAGAAGAATTTGTAGTGAACTCTAAAGAGACTGCCTTCACATTCCAGCTAATTGGATATGTCTCCATGAAGGCAGTAACTGGATTTGTCAAACTGCCACCTTTATTCTCCCATTTGATTACTTTAGTGTTTTTGTGTATCAGTAGAAAAATATGAAATCCACACAACGTAATAAAGGAGTTGGAAGACTACTACTGATTCTAAAAGAAAAAAATGTATTCAGACCAATTTTAAAACTTTTTTGGCTATATGATCACTTAAAATCCTTACATTACTGCAACTATTTAAAAAGACCTCTGCACTTCCTAAGGATGAAAATTTTGGTCAAGGTTGAAAACCAAATACATAAAAATCAAACACTAGTTCAGAATGAACCAAGGGGCATTATTCATGTTGCTACCACAATATAATTGTTCATACCTGTCTTTGTCTCCTTCCTATAAGCATCCTTATACAGAAAACATTCCTTCACTTTCTGCACATGAAAGTTATGGAATGTAGTGCCTTTTACTGTTTGTGGTCCCAGAAAGCCAGAGTATTGCTCTTAGAAGAGCTTACCAAGTGCTTATCAAAACTGACCTTCTCTGTAGTTCAAATATTAATTGCCTTCTGGTTTCTGTGATTTCTTCAGCAAGAGAGGATGCTGTAAATGAGATGAAACATTAGTAAACAGTAAAAATACATCAATTTTAGCTGAATATCACATATAACAAGATGCACAGTATTTTTCCTAAGTAAAAAAACAGGTGCTAATAACTTTGAGAAAGAAAGTTCAGTGGTTTTGTAATAGTTTTTTGCATTTATTTGCTACATATATAAAATCCCATTTTAATTAGATGTTGCAGTATGTGGAATATTGTTCAATAATGTTAATATAAAAGTTGTTAAATCTATTTAATTATGTTACATTATGGGAAAAGGTTTTATTTCTCATTCATCTCTAACTCCTTAAATATTAAAAATAAACATGCTGTAAGTGATTATGTAGGTGTTTATATGAATAAGACAGACTTAATATTTCATGGTCTTTTTGTTTGTTTCAGGGATCTTTCAAATAACAGAATTGGTTGCCTAACACCAGAAATGTTTGTTGGACTTAACAGTCTTCACAAACTGTGAGTATAATACCACTTTTGTTTTAAACAGAAGAAATCTAAACTGTCACATGACTGACCTGAGTACAGTTGGCAATAAAATTTCATTACAAGGAAGTTATAGGTTTTGTACTAAAAAGCGACTCTCCTGAGCCTTTGATTGTGATGAATTGATATTTTAAAGATATTTTCTCTATTTCAATTGTAAAATCTATCAGAACTCCAAAGAATTAAGTTTCATTTTCACATTGAAAAGAGACTGAACATGATGTTTCTGTTCGCATGTATTTCTGTTTGCGTGTCTTGGAAACACAAGTAGACACATGAGACTTGTACTAGTTAAAAAGGATATATTGCTTGTTCTATCCATTACAGATCAATTGGCATTTAAAAACTTTTTTCCCCTGAAGTGTATTACATCAAAAAATAAGCATTTACTCAGAAAAAAAGATGAAGTACCAAATAAACTTCGAATATCACCGTAGTTCAAACTGCTTTCCAAATATCCATCTTAGACTGGCTGCTTAAGGTGTTGTGTTGTAAATTTCTTTTTTTAAAGTACTTTTTGAGTCATTAATCTGTCAGGTGATGCAAGGGAGAAAACCCAAAGATGTTTTGGGATTATAGTGCATAATGCCATGAGAAGATCTGCTCAGTAGCATTAAAAAAAATAAAAAAATAGTATTATTAAAGGAAGAGAGAGCAAATTGGAAAACATCTGTCATACTACCAGAAAAAAGTAAGGACCTGCATTTTTAATACCATGGGCAGTTCCAGTGTGCTCATCTTAAAAAGATGACCAAAACTAGAAAGGGTTCAGAGAATGTCAAAAGGAATGGCCAAAGGTCCAGTACAGCATAGGCAAGTACTATAAATAAGTAAGTTGACTGCAGATTTCTTGGAAGGAAGGATCCTGTTTTAAATGGACATTTGGCCTGGCCCAGGAGGGCTCTCTGTCTTCATTCAGATCTATCTTCATTCCTGAATGAGAAATAAATTCCTATATGAATCATAGTGTGTGACAAATCTCATACTTTACTTTCTTCTTCTCCAGCCAGTTCTGTCTTTTCCTTGAACAGACAGAGAAATCTTTCTAGAAAGATATGTCATGAGGTCAAGATGACACCAGGTAAAAGGCTGAAATCTGGCATGCTTACTGATCACATTAATGAGAGTAACTATGCCAAGTCTCCTCTGAGGAAAACAAATGAGAACAGATGATGGGAAGAGCCTTGATAGCATGTGATGAACAGGTGCAGACTGGCCCTTTTTTACTCATCTGTTGAAGGTTTCTGGTGCCTCCTTTTGTTGTGCACAGTGAACATGACTGTGACTATATAGCTAGATTACCTTAAAAGGTATGTTTAATTCAAAATGGTGAGGTCACTTTATTAAATGAAAGGTGTTTCTAGGTGGTAGGAACAAACTGAATGAAAACTGTTGAAATTCATGCTCTCTTAGAAAGGTCTGAAAATTCCATTCGTAAATCTTTCAGACTCTGTCTTAGAAGTGAGTTAGAAGTTCAATACAGAACATCAGTCTTTTGATAGCAGAGAACAGAAATGCATTCCCAGCGAGTGCACAACATTTGTTCTGTGACAGTGTTTGGCTGTATTATCCCTTTTCTCTGAAGACTGGGAAAGAATGTGGCAGTATCCACATCCTTCACTGATGCCAGAGATGTTGGAAAAAGGCACAATATGCAGGCTGACTGCCCATAGTTACTGGGCTGATCAAACCACACCATTACAGTTTCTTTTTGTACAGATTTGCCATATCTCTGCTCATTCTAGTAGCTTGTAACCTTTCCTGGCATTAGCAAATTTTTTCTGAGCTGTGAGAACCAGAGAAAGACTCACCATTTCCCTCTACACTGTCGTTAACACTGTAGTTTCTTGCATCTGGTCTTTTTGTGTTATCCTAAATATATTTATTTTTTCCTCAGGATGGGTCTAACTTTCATTTCCAAATGGGTGTAGATCCAGAGCTTCCTGTATAGTTTTTCTTCTGAGACCCCAGTTTAAAGCAGAAATCTGAATTAGACCATTCTTAAGTGTAGTTCCCAAGTGACAATCTCATTACATTTTTCAGTTTGAATAATATTTTTTAATGAAATTACTAGTCTTCTCGTTTTTGAGAAGGTTCATCTCTTCTTATTCTCCTAGCATTGGCAAAACCTTGTTTTTGTTATTACCAGATTTCATGTTCACATTCTCTTAATTTTCTGAGGCAGAGTCTGGTGAAAGCACTAAATAGAATCACTCAGAAAACCATTTCTACAGAGCACCAGTAATGTCTCACTCCCGTCCCTTCTATCTTGTCCATTATCTTACCGTGTCTTGCAGTAAATGCACTTAACGCCAGGTTCTTCACGCTTTTGTGGGTATTGTGTCCATGCATCAGTGGAAAAAATGATGATTCTGGTATTTGGAGACGTGTTAGTCTGGCCTCTTTGTATTTTGTGTGGTAACTGAGTGAGTTTTGAAAGAAAGAAAAATGGGAAAAAAATTTGGCAAATCAGAAATTGGTAAAAAATTCATATGCATGTATTGACAGTGTATCATGTAACTGCATAAAAAGATCACTAATTTTCTAGACAAGTTAAATTATGTCTTGGTTTTCATATAGATGTAGCATGATGCTACATAATCAGGAGAAAATCATTAACAGTTATGCTGGTGTTCTCATATCAGTGGAATTAACCTTGAAGGCCCCTAGTTTCCCAGGTGTTTTTTGGATTTTAACTAGTTCTGCAGATCAGTAGTCATACTATAGGTGGTCTTGGGAAATACATTTTCCACAATTTAGTGTATGTTTCTCCCATAAATCATGTAATCCAAATGACCAGCCTTACTGAAAAGAATACAGAATGGTAGTAATGTGATATATTTAGGCTATATATCCTATCTACTCTTTATTAATCTCTTAGTTATAATATTGTATTGAAATGTCTTTTGCACCCTGTCTTAGCATACTTTCCAAATTCTAACTTAAATGCTTCCCATCATTTTGCTAAGCTTTTCCTGTTGTCATCTTTCTAGTTCTTCGTTCTATTAAAAATTTGAATTATTTTTTTCAAGATTTAGAATTGGTTATTGATCCATTTAGTCTATCTTTCATTTTTCTTATTTGGGTTTTAAATTGCCTTTGTAACACTGACCTAATAAATGGGGCTATCCTTCATTCCAGTCTATGTGGTCTAGTGCTTCAGTAGTTTCTATTGTTATTGTTATTGTTATTGTTATTTTTATTGTTATTATTATTATTATTATTATTATTATTATTATTATTATTATTATTATTTCAAAAGTCTGTCCTTTGGAAACCAAAGGCTTAGTAATAGATTAGTCTACATTCTCCTTTTACCTGAAGTAAATCAGTTCACAATTGCTATGTCAAAAGTTACAACTTTTTTTTTTGACAGAGTAGGGACTGTCCTTCTTACTGAACCAAAGTCAAGAGTACCACTACTTTTGTTGGGTCAGTGATTGTTTTGTGAAGAAACACAGCCACAATCCTGATCAAGTGGAATTGTTCCCTGCCATTCATAGTAACTCTTGTTCTTTGATCTCAGAAATCTCATATAAAGTCGTAATGCTGATAGTAATTTTTTGAGCTGGGATCTCGATTTGCTTCTGATGTAAGAACTGGTCCTTGTTTGTGGACTGCAAGCTGATGCCACCAGTACTTCTCTAACTTTAGCTTTGTTCCCCTTGGAAGGTCATGGACTTCCCATAATCATACTTTTTAAACATGTTTAAAATATGATAGATCAACTTTCTGTTGCTGGTGATACCCCTGACTTGTGTTTACTTGCCATTTCAGGGGTATGAGAAAGCTGTTCTCTGGAAAGGTTATGGAGAAGTGTTTACTTAGTGCAACATCAGTTTATAATTGTACCGAGGAAAAGATGACAAGTTGTTAAACATGGAACTGGTTTCATAGGCATCCAGTGTGGTTTAGATTACTGAAGGAGCAATTTAAAAATATATACTTGTGCATTGATTATTGTAGTTGTTGATCATGGTAATTGGAGCTCTCCTGTTAGCAGAGATGAAGTACAGAAGCATCTTTGCAGGCTGTTGTCAAAACCAGTAGGGAGAGCCGTGAGTCCACTGGAAGGAGCAAAGGACATAAATCTTTTTCATGCACCTTCTGTGAGGTAGAAATAGGGGATTTTCTTACACTGTTTGCAACCACGAATACTAGGTGAAACAAAATAACACTGTGTGTTTCACTCAATCTTGTAAATCCAATTCAGTTTGAAAAAAAATGGAGTTAGAGCTGAAAAATCAGCTCTAGGCCCAAACTGACATAGTGTGGTTTATCTCAGTGATGTGATGCATAAATCTAAACTGTAGAGTAGGGTAAAGGTATGTTTAAATACTTCACTAAAATAAAGAATGAGTACTGCCTGGTGTTTCCAGAATAATGCAGACACTCTTCAGAGAGCTTGGTGGTTTTTTTCAGTGTATTTTAGAACAGGACAACCTACAGAATTCTTGAATTAAGAAAAAAATAATTAGTAGTATCACTAGTATTGTTTTCTAAACATGCAGACATACAGAAACCACAAAAACATTATAAGCCTCTTGATAATGTGGAGAAGACTTTTATTATGTTGCAGTCAGGATGTGTATGTTGGTAAATAGAAATTGAATTTGAAGTTACATATGAAACCTAAAATTTCATATAGCTCCTGAAATTACTGCAGCCAGTGACTTGTGGTTGTTCCTTGAAATTGATCCAATTTTTACACCTCCTTGGATTTGATGATTTTTACTCTGGAAAATGATTTCAAAATGCTTTCATGTCATATGACAAATGCAGCTGACAGTGCTTCACACAGTATGAGTAGATTTATTACATGTTTTAAGATACTATCTTAACTTTTTTGGCTTATATATTACCTTTTGGCTGTGTTTATGCTTTGATGAAGTGCACATATTCAAACTAAGAGTGACATAATTGAATGCAACAAATCTTCCAAATCTCCTTTGAACCCCATGCTTCAGTGCTTTGTCCCAGAATTATGTATGCAAATGTATTTCTGCTCGGTAATGGAGCTACCATTTACATTAATTTTGTTTATATTTAATCTAAATATTGAGAGCTGTGGAAAACTGGGATGATGCCACTGTACAGATATACCAGACTTCATTTATTTAGTCCCTTATCTCTTAGGTTTTGAAATGTTGCAGCCTTAAATCTGTTTCAAAAAGTAGCTACTGCTTGATCTTCCCTTTGGAAGTTTGAAACCAAACTTCCTCATTACTTCCAATTGTTTTATTAAACTATATCTGATGTATTCTTCATCCTGCCTCTGAATCATCATCAGCAGTTAACTTTGTGATAATATTATACTATAAATTCTTATATGACTTTCTTGATGTCACTGAAGCAACTAGTCACTTTGTATGGTGCCAGAAATAAAAGTACAAACCAGTAACACAGTGAATGAAACAGACCCCATTTCATCAACATTTCATCTAATTAGAAAATATGCAGTTACCTGCCCTCTCTTTGTTTCTCTTGTCATTTTTTACATCTCCTGAACCGGTTTGTGGGGATCTTCTTTTTGCAAAGAAGATCAGTCTGTCACCCTTGCATTCAACTTCTGCTTTTTAATACTGCTCATAAAAGGAAGCATTCTTCATATTCATATACTCCTTCTTCTACCCATGTTTTGCCTTAAAATGATACTTTGAGACACATAACTCTTTTTGACTATTTCATGGCCTTTGTCATTTACATTAAAGCTTTTGGCAAAAGCGTTTTATTAATTTCTGTAAAAACACAAGTATTTGGTATATTAAAAAATAAGTGTAGGATCGTATATATAAGACTAAAATGTTTTACCTCTGATAAAACACAAAGCACATCTTTCTGTTAATGGAGTAAGTTAATGGCATAGTAAGTGCTATCATCTTTGGAGTGCATTAATTTGTTATGTTTGAAATGTTT
This sequence comes from Corapipo altera, assembly GCF_003945725.1. NCBI lineage: Eukaryota > Metazoa > Chordata > Aves > Passeriformes > Pipridae > Corapipo > Corapipo altera. The sequence goes on along the minus strand of NW_020884896.1, from coordinate 4,271,004 downwards.
GCAAACTAAGTATTACAGATGTTTTTAGAACAAATGTCCTTTTAAATCAAGACAGAGTGGCTTTTTAGGACATCTGAAATGGAGGAATTTCACAACACTTTATATTTGGTGATAATTTATAGCAGGAATTTTGTGAACTACAGAACCAGGCATTTTGCAAAGTACTGCATCAACTCAGAAATGCATGATTTATTAGGGCAATTTGAGAAGATTTCTGAAAGTTCTGTTAAAGAACAATCTATTTCCAATGTTGGATATCCAGATATTGAAACTAGTGTTTCTTGGCCATAGAAGTATATTGCTTTATGACTTATACAGCACTGTGAATATGATCCTAGTTTGCTAATTATTGGTAGTAATATGGAAACTTCAAACCAGGTCATTGCCAGAAGAATGTGAAAAGTTGACTTGCTGGCTTTCTGCTGATTTTTGAACTGTCAGGAACTCAATTATTCCAGCACTTGGCAAAAAGAAATTCTGTAGGAATTCTGTAATCTTTATCACGATAAAAAGAAACAAAAAATCTGTATATGAAACACGAGTCGGGAATTTTTAGGTTAACATATAGATATCTTGGTGAATTTGGTGTGACCTTTGGAAAGCTCATGGATTCAGTAGACACCAAATGGGCACCTCTTGCAGATGCATGGGTACCATACTTCTGCTGAACCCTGCCATGTACACTTTGCAAATGACTTACAGTTTGTCCCCATTTCCTAAACTATTGACCAGAGTTAATGCTTTCCTTTTGTCCAAATGGAATTCCCAAACTTCAGTCTTGGTGTTCTGTTTCTTTTGCTGTATGAAGCCTGGCAAGCTGTTTGAGGGAGAAGCTGGGATTTGCATCAGATTGGAAATATTTCTGTACTGCACCAGAGTAAGGCAAAGGAAGCCCCTGTATTTCTGTCTTCTGGCAGCCATCCATGCAAGGCCAGGCAGATTGCTTTCCCTGTCCTTCAGTTCAGCATGATTGTTCTCTGTCAGTAAGTTTATACTGCTCTAACTGCTTTCATATTGGTGGAACCACTTCTGATTTACTTCAGTGTAAATGTCAGGGTTATCAGTTTCTGATTTAATCTGTTTAACATCTCAGTTCACTGAGCTGTTTCAGCATATGCATCGTCAGGCCAAAAAAACATATGGGTAGGTCCATCTAATTTTAAGCAAAGAGGTTAACTGAGTCTTTGTGAAATGCTCAGTATTTTTAGTTCCTGTTGACAAATCCAAAATACTAGAGGTAGAGAAATAGGTATCTACAAGCAAACATTCATTTCTACCTTTAGACATACCCACACTTGAAGAGGTACTTGAAAGTTCAACACATCTCATTGTCACTCAGTAATTTCACTTAATATTGCTGAGCCAGTTTATTTTTAACTTATTAGCAGAATTTTGCTTTAAACTACCAAGAGACTTTGAAATGTTCAATTGTATGCAAAAATGAGATTGGTTATTGCTTCAAAAGTGCTCCATAGCTTTCTTAAAGTAATTTATAAATTAAAAACAATTTCTCCTCTTTCTTGAGTTCATTGGTCCATATCTGGACAGGTATGATATGCTTTTCTGTAGAAAGCAGGGTTCTTGAGTTTTGGTCTTCCTTACTTTGTGAATCTGGTTCAGACCTTTTGCAGCTTGGTAGATTTCTCATTGCTAGCACATTGCTCTGATCTGAATATGAATCTTCAGTTTAGCACCCATTCTCTACATTGTAGACAAAAGAGAAATCAAATCAATAATTATAACAATATCCTATTGAATGAAAAAGTAAAGAAACCATTTTCTTTGCCAGTCTACTTTTTTTTCTTATATATACAACATATCTCCAGTGAAGAGCTCTGAAATTTCCCTGATAACTGAAATTTTGTAACCAACCTTGAATTCAAACATGCAGTCTTCGGGCACTGAACAAAAAGGAACATATACCAGTATTTCAAAAGTAGGTGATTATTATGCTCTGAAATGTTAATCTTGGATATGCACTAATTTTTCAGTTTATGGGTATAGAAAAAGACTGTATTACTTAAAAATTAAACATTTAACTTTTGTACTATTAGGGCACTGGCAGAGCAGTACTGTTAAACTAGGCAGAGCAGTACTGTTAAACTAGGCAAAATTGAATTGCATCTGTTTGCAAGTATTCAGCTTAAACCATTCAGCCATCAAGACAAGAAATAGTAGAACAGTAATTAAACTGGAAACGTCCTTAATTTTATAGTGGGGAAAACTGGTTTGTTTAAACTTCTTTGTGATAAAACTATTTGTGTGGTTACTTTGAAAACTCACTACTGTTTTAAGGAATTGCTTGAATCACTGTTTTAAGGAATTGCTTGAATTCTTCTAAACATTAGTAAAAATATAAGACAGTTTTTATTTGAAGTGACATTCTACGTATACAATAAAAATAAACACAGACCTCACTGAGTAGTTATTTTATTAATATTTTCACTCAAATTCTAGAATAATTTCTTCTAGAATGCTGTTCTACTAAATATGTAGAAATATTCCTGTTTATGAGACCAAGTGAATTGTATGTATATCTACTGTGAAAATAAAAAGAGTAAGAGTGTGTGATTTGATTTGAATATTGCTGTCACCAAAAAAAAGCAATGTACAAATTTAAACATGTTTTTACTGTTGTCGAGAAAGCAAAACTTCTTAATTAGCATTGGAAAAATTATAGCCATTTTCTTTTCCTCTTGTATTTGTTACAACTAATTGTAAATTGCCTTTTTTCCCTAGGAATTTGTCGGGGAATATTTTTTCAAGTCTCATGAATGGACTTTTTTCTGAGCTGCTAGCTCTGAAAGCACTGTGAGTATCATCCCTTGTGTTCATAAATCTGAAATACTTGAGAAAGATATTAGAAATATATATAGCAGAGTTGAATGTGAATTCAAACTGGATTTCTTCTAGAAGTGCATTCCAAGTGTAAAATCTGCATTATTTTATTATCAATGTCTGTATCACTGTTGATGAGCTATCTTCTACCTGTTGCAGGGAAATGGATAGCACTGACCATTCAACCCCATTTCTGACTAGCCCAGTCTAGCCCTCCTAAGTAGCATCCTTTTTTTTTTTTTAATACTCTATTATCTTAAACCTTTCCATGTTTTTATGCATTGCATCATATAATCACTCTAATTACACAAACCTGGTAATTTAAAATATTTTCCCTGCAATTAGAATAACAATTCCCAGTTACTGGTAGTAATTGTACCTTCCTGAGATTTAAAAGTGTATCCTGAATGCTTCCATGGTCAAGTTTCTACTTAAAGGGGGTTTTATTAGGGGAAAGTGTGTTATAGTATGATTTTCTGCAGTAACACATACTCAGTTTTTTTCAGTAGTGTCAGTGATGCTGTTCTGTAAACAACCCAGAATTTTTGCATAATGTCGTGGAAGTAATTAACAGTGGGGCAGTGTATATTGGTTGTCTCAGAATATCTTTGTATTTATACAGCTATAGTTACACATCCATAGACGCATCTATTTAGATTAGTTCTCTTTGGAGTTAAATAATTCGAATCTAACAGAAGGAAGTATATTTATAAAAACTGCATGTGTACCAACTGTGATAATTCTTTGCCTTTCTAGACATTTCAACACTGATTCACTCATCTGTGACTGTAATCTAAAATGGATCTTGCAATGGGCCAGAAATGCTTCGGTTCGAATAGCGGAGGAAACGGTTTGTGCTTACCCCAGTGCTTTACATGGACTGTCACTTTATAACCTGAAGGAAAACCAGCTGATATGTGGTGAGTTGTACTCTCATTTGATGTTACAAACTGAAGTGAAACCCAGGGAAAATACTAAAAATCAGATATGATAAAAAAAAAAATCTGACTTGATTATAGGCACAAGAAATTCAGGTATGTGACACAGAGGATACAACTAAGATTGAAAGAGAATGGAAAACCCCCATAGTTCTTATTTCATATCTCAAGAACACTGCCAATATATTCAGTAATATATAATTATGACTTAAAATATTAACTTGTGATGCCAGCTCTACGTTGTATACTGCGTGAAACTGAGGATTCCTACAGGAATTTATAGAGTGTTTATTTCAAGTTGTATATCTGACAGTGTGAAATAAATGCCAGATTTCATTCTTCTATTTTTCTTTTATATAAACCTATAACTATACATTTTAGCACCATATTCTGGGGATGAATAGAATTTTTATGGTGAACTTCAGTTAGGTGAATTCTGTATTTGAAGATCTAGATGTGAAGCACTTTCTGGACATTTTCCACATAAGAAACATGATAGATATGGTGTGAGGAAGAAAGCAAAAAAATATGAATGAGTAAGGAAGACTCATTTCCAAGTGAATACTATCTAGCAGTGAGCAGACTAAACCAGAGATTTTTTAAAAGTATCACATGCTGTGGAGAAAAGATCATTGCCTAAGGGGATGCTGGTGGGTTTCATAATCAGAAGTCTAATTCACATGTACTTGATTAATCACAGAATCTTTGACTCTTTGACGTTCTTGAATGGCAGAAAATTGCTTAGATGGTGACTTTACTATTGTCTTTTGCAAACAAAAGGAGAATCACACATCCACAAGAAGAATGATGTGTGTTGCTAACAAATACATTCATAGCAGAAGGGAGATCAGAAGTTGACTGGAGTGATATATAAAACAACAAATACAGATGCTTACAAGTTGGGAGAGATGTGAAAGGATGTGAGTACTAGCTACAGATGGTCCATCAGCTGAATTGTTAAGGAAACACAGATCCATGTCTGGAGGCAAATAAGGAATGAGCTCTTGTGAGTGAAAGGCAGAGAAGTTTTGAGTAGCTTGGGTTACCGAACATTTGAAATTCTGAAATACTTCTCAAATATCAAACTCCCTTTTTGTAGAGAGCCAGCATGGGCATCTTCATAGAGATCCATTTCCCAGCAGAAAAAGTACTTCTTCTGAAAATGCTGGAAGGATCAGAAGAGTGATTAAGGACTGTTAATTGGTATTTCCAGGTTACAAATGAATATAAACCTGTGAATTTTACAGAGAAAATGAAAGCAATTTCTCAGAATTTTATACTTTAGTTCCCAATAGGACTCCTTATCACACCTGATACAGAATTTATAAAGCCCATCTAGTTCTCACTGCTATTTATATTGTCCACAGAACACTTGACAAGGTGGTAATGACTGACAGTAGTTTGACGCTGCTTCCAATTTCCACAGAGAGTTTTACAGTGGTTATATTTGCTGAGCCTTCCACCAACTCTGTAATGTCTGCCAGGTACTTCACAGTGCTCATAGTATCTGCTGAACAACTCACAGTGCCCAGAACATTTAGCAATTTTATTTTCCGTAACTTAATTTGAACTTAGGCATAACAGAAGGCTGTCTGGCACCAAAATAATATTGAGAATGATTTAAAAATATGTGTTGGAATATGCATAGAGCTGATCAAATTAAACATATCTTTAAGAAAATATAGAGTGATTTAAAAACTAAAACCTCCTGCATGTGAATATCTTCCATGCTGTCAGACATTTGTATTTATAGTCACTGATCTTCCTTCTACATGCTAAAAGACTTCATGAGGTGTTGCAGTCACAAGATGAGCAAAGAAAAGAAGAACGAAAGGGGAAAAATAAAAAATAGAAGGGAAATGGGCAAAGATATTTGCAGGTGAGTTAGGGAATGAACTAAAAAGTCGAAGTATGTGGATTCTGAATAGCTACAGGGAGCAGTTTGCCATCAGTTTTTTAGGTGTATTTTTTATTTTGATGGGATTAAAAAATCACCTTTTGAATTTCTTTCTAGCAAATCTTTCTCATGCATCTGATAACTCACGATAGCCAAAGTAGTGAGTTGCCTGTTGAAAACAGTTAAAAACCTCCTTTAGGGATTTTTATGAGTTAAGTAACTGCACAGTTACAGAATTCCCAAGGTTCTGCTTGCATATTTCTCTAACAGCTTTTAAGAATTATTTAGATCTTCTTTAACCAAATTATCCAACTGTCAGAAGTGTTTGGCTATAAAACAGTTTTTCACAATGTTTTCACTTTGTCTTCTGCCTTAATGATGAGGGACTGTGATGAATTCATGATGGTATGGACAGAGTATGTTTCCGAAAAATGATTGTGAAATTGGCTTCATACAGTGCCTTGTTACTCTTTCTCTGTGCGTCCAAATGAGACTCAATTTACAGTAGGAAAATTACACTTTCCTGAATACCAGTGATATAAATTCCACCTGGGGTCTGATAGGAGTCCATGATTTTCCCTGGCGCACATCAGCAGAGATGGATTCTCTAGGCCAAATTCTTCACTCAGAAAAGACCTGTTGTATGAGTTTTTGTCTTAAGGGCATTATGAAAGACTGCTCTTAAAGCTGGGATCTGATTATTTTTACTGATAAATGAGATATTAGAATTTAGTTTCTTGGCCTCAAAGCTGTATTGATGTTACTGAACTAACATCACTAAGAAGTAAAAGTTCAATTGTTCTTCAAATTACAGTTGACATAACTCTGATGGAGCATTTTTCTATTAAGAAATGTTGACTCATCAAAACAGGTGTTTGGAAAAGTGCAGACCTTCTTCTTTCCCCCAGTCAGATTTTATTTAAAATTTAGAAAGTAGTTGACATAGTATCAATAATGTTTAGATAAATTATTTGGCTAAAAATGATGTAGATATTTACTAAATAGTACAAAAATGTTGTAAAGGTCAAATTATAAAAATCATTGGATGATGCTTTAAGCCATGTTTATTTATTTATGTACTTATTTATTTATTTATACCACAGAGAAAATTATCTAATTCTTCTGGGACAGAATACTGTTTCTCCTGCAGATCTCCTATAAATTAAAATCTTGCTTTTTGCATGTACATATGCTCTACAGATGTTTATAAATAAGTAATTTAGACCATACTATTCCCTTCTTTTAATTAAAAAGGAAACTGCTTCAAAGGAAAATATAAAAGGATACTGAGAAATCTATTTTTTTTGCTTAGATTTTATTGCATTAATACATAATAAATTACATTTTTATTCCTTATCATTATGCATTTTTTCATGCAGTGAATAGATAAGTTCTGTTCTTTTTTTTGGTGTCAGTAACTTTTCAGGTTTGTGTAGTCTACTGTCCTAATCTTGGTCATGATATTGTTGCATGGGTCTATAAAGCAGACAGGTTCAAAGAACTAGAGGTAGTATCTTGTCAGTTCTCAGGAAATCTAAATGTAGAGAAACATCTAGATTTTTTTTCAAGTGATTTCACTCTACTCAACCAGATGGTTTGCTGTGATACATTTGCATCACCTCATCACAGCACTTTCAGACAAGCTGGTTCTGCTGCATGTCACCTTTCCTGTTGTTGTCCTTACCTTTCCTAGCTGTCTGCTATGAGGCAGTCTGGCAGAAAGCCTGATAAAGCAATCTTTTAACAGTCTTGAAAGGCTCTCAGGCCATGTTAGCAAAGCTTGTTCTGGCCCTTTGAGTCTGACCCTTTCATGAGATACTGGCTAAATGTAATCCCCAAAAACTATGTTTACCCTCTTTCTCTGTGTTGGTGTAAAGCTATGCACAAGTCTTTTCCTTGGAAGAAATGAATCAATTATTTCTATCTTTACTGTGCTTATGCACTGAATGTTTTTGCTTCCCACTTCCTTAGTAGCTGTTTTGTATTGAATGGGGAAACATCTCCTTCCATGTTGAACTGCTTCAGCATTCGACTGTATTACAAGAGTTAAAAGAAGTTTTAAGATACAGCATTATTTATTTATCTACACTGTGCACATCTCTGAAAAACCCATGCCATTGAAATAATAATAACCAACAAAGGCCGCAGACACAATCAGCAAAGCTAGTATTAGTACATGTTCTTCTTATACTATCCTCAGCAAAGAAACTTCCAATGTTAGATACATTCATTTAAGACACAGTCTTGGGGGAAAATATGGTGAAAATAGAACTTGCAAAGCACAGAGTAATGGCAAATTACAAAACAAAATATCTCAGGTTAGTAATTTTCCTTTCTTGTATTACCATGGCTGACCTAGCATCTGTTTTTAGGTAGTGTCTCTTCTACTGTAATGGGGGTAGGATTCCTCTCTAGTCTCAGGAACCTGTTTTTCAGAGGTGTAGAACCCACTGCTTCAGTACCCAGAACCTCAGTTTGAATTCTCTTGTTGCTCTGTGAGCTCCACGTTCATGAAAATCACCTGTAAAGTGTTTCACAGGACTTACAGGAGTTATTACAGTATATTATTTTGAAAGTATGTATTATGACAATATGTGTATTCTGTTCATGGGTAGTGCACCTGTTGGTTGTGATCAATGGAATTTTAGTGAGAAATGCTTTAGATTGGTTCATAATTTACTAATAGCTTTAATAGTCAATTAGGACTTTCACTAGGGATGGCAAGCAGTGAGCACTCAAAATACAGAACTAGATTTTTGTCTGTATAGGATCTGTATGGTTAGGTTTCTGGTATGCCTTAGGGAGCTCTCTACTGAGAGAAGTGTTAACACTGCAGTATAAGTATAAAAATCCATCCTGCTGAAAATAGAGATGAGAAAACAAGATTATTATCTTGTGCAAGTTGTGAGTGTCCAAGAATGTTTGAATTATGCAGTCTCTGAATTCTGTAAACTACCTTAAAGTTTTAATTCATGACTGAAATTAGCAAGCTCTAGCTCATTATTGAAATGTGGTTTTTTGAGTATGATAGATACTCAAAAAGTATCTATCTAGGAAGGCCACTTCAAAGGGAAGGATAAAAATCAAAGAGATAAATCTTTTTCTGACTTCTGTATTCTGCAATAAAATTCTTTAAATGTTTCATAGAAAATGTAAATAATTTATTGGGAGGGAGGAGATATAGTTGTTAGGGACTTGTTTGTACTTAACCAGCACCTTGTCTTTTGTAGTTTGCTTCATTTCACTGAGAATCAGAGTATCTGTTCCCCCAAAGAAATAGGGTCAGGTTAAAATGGCTTTTTACTCTGATGCTCTGTACCTGTTCACACTGAAACTTGTGCAAAGCAAAAAAAGAAGAAAACATTTATATTCTTTATGCACTCATTCTGGTTGTGTTCTTAGAGATTTCTTGTCCATTTTATGATTCGACTTCTTACATGTGAGAGTAGGAAGTACTTTCATTGTTACTTACCTACTTAAACTTTTTAATCTGCACTTCTCATGCTTAAGTATTAGCAGAACATTAAGGCATGTTTCTCTCAGGCCACATGCAGCTCCCTAGTCTATTTTCATAAGTAACTTTTTTTTTTTCTATCTTACCTAAAATACAGAAAAATTCAGAACATTCAAGCCATTTTAAATCAGTTAGAGTAATACCATTGGGAAAAAAGAGAACTTTTTTTTCCTATACTTCCTCTGTAAATTACTTTAATTTTTTGAAGCATCTTTCTTTTTCCTTGACATAGATTCTTAAAACAGTGTGGCTTGAAGTGCTTTCTCAGCAATGATGGAATAGTGTTGTTTTAGATATAGTATTTCTTGAAATGTCCTTATAGTTTTACCTGATATAGTTGCACATTGTTTTCCCTTCACTTGTAACAGAGTAAGTCAGTGTACACTGTCCAATAGTAAGAACTTTGAAAGAAATATGTACTTTTAAAATGCTAAGAAAAAAAATAGATAGGTATTGGGGAATTTTGTTTGAAAGGAGACTTTTACAACATTTAAATTTAAGCTGAAATCAGCTGAATGCATTCACTCTCTTACTGTGTCAGTTTTTAAGAATACTGTCAATTATTCTGTGTTAGGCATGTTGGCTGAGAAATGAGATCTGAATTTTTCGTGCCAAAAATTAAATACCTACATTGCTGTTTGAGTCTTAAAATGACAAATGTATGTAGACTGTTTTAAAAGTTTCCTTTCATATATAAAATATATTGCAATAACAAATACTGGCTCAAAGTTAAAAAGGAACATTTCTTCTTCATTTATTTCTGTATACTAAACATTGTTTTGTTTGGATCTCATTTGTTACTGACTTAAATTTAGGGATGGTCTTGAGATTATGGTTTCAACCGTTTCTTTCTTAATTTACAAATCGTTCTTACTGCATTAACACAATGTAAATATTGAACTGTGGGGGGTTTCCAGTATGTTGTAACTGACTAAACTCAAAATCTCAAGTACGAGGAATGATGGATTAGTTGTCTAGATTTAGATTCCAGTCCTGCAGTTTCTTGGCAGTTCACAGGTAGCTTGCTGCATTCATGCAGAGCGTCATTGTCTCCAAGAATATGCAGGATCAAGACTTCATCTCCAATTCTACAGGAAGTGCCTAATCATATGAATAGGTCTAATTATGTTGAAATAGGAATAGTCACATTAGTAACCTTTCACAGGATTAGGTTTTGCAGGATATGGATAGTGATACAATTAGCAATATTTAAATCCTCTTCCAATTATTTCTGGTTTACAATGTTGGCAGTTCATTATTTTCTTTAATAACAAAATTTATATAATAACAGAATGCCTATAAATTGAGTAATGTAACTATATTTTGGACCTTTCAAAGATAGATTCATTTTCTGCCAGAGCCAAGTGGCCATTTTGTATATCAAAGTTGGTTTCCATCCTATCATTTGGTAGTATAAAACAAACAATGCTTTAACCTTTTGGTTGCAATTTCTAGATTTCTCATTCTAGCATGATCAGTCTCAAATTGGGGGGGGGGGGGGGAGAATATGTTGCCCTACATTTAATATTAAACATTATTATCTAATTTCTTTAGTGGCAATTTAGAACACTGCTGCAGAGTTGGAGGCACAAAGGTAATAACAGTTAAATCTTGTGAAATAGTAGAAGTATTAAAATGGTCAGTTGAGGATAAATTTTACTACTACGTATTTTCTTGCATCTGTGCTCACACATGAAAATCCAGTTCAACAGAACATTTCACCCCTGAAATCTTGCTGATTTAGATGCTGGAAACGTACCCAAGTTGTTTTTCTTACCATAACTTACTCTTACACTACATTAGAGGTTTTTAATGTACAGTTTTATCTTATTTTCTGCATCATCTTTGACTACTTGTTCCAGAAAGTATGCAAATTAACTGAAGGAAAAATTTGCTAAGATGTAGTGAGAATAGCAGTGAAATGAAGCCTCTGACTGGCCATTCCCAAAAGCTTTGCTCATGAGCAAAGCAGTGGTAAGACAGACAGCCTTGACTGCAACCCTTGGAGTATCCCCTAAGATACATTCTTTATTCTTAATATCGTAATATGTACTTTAAAAGACTAGGGTTAAATTTTATACTGGTGATTTCTAGATAAAATTATATAAGCTTCTTTACCAACCCTGTGTTAATATCGTCCAGTTAAAAATATTTATTAGAGTTTGCTGTAATTAATCTGAATTGTTCTCATGGGAAAATTCTCTATAAAGCTTCTATCCCAACAACCTCTCTTTTAATTAAGTGGAGTATACCATAGTGATATTTCATATTTTTATAGCACCTTTCATCATACAGCACTTTCTTTAATGCTTGTATAAAAATGGCTGTTGAAAGCTGCAGTTTCTGACGCTGTCAACTGGGCTGAGAAGAGTTTGGAATGGAAGAATTTAATACTTCAGCAGAACTGTCACTTGTTAAGCATCTTTTATGATTTTCATGTTTCTTTTTTGTTTGGCATTCTGGCAACACAGATGAGTACTCACGCAGCCTGATGGACTCTGGGCAGTTAGGTGCAATCACTTCCACTCTTGGAACCTTACATGATCTGAGTGTGCAGTAATGATATGAAAATAAAAAGAAGGTATCTAAGTATATTTAGGGTTTGGAAAGATGAGTGCCACCACTGCACTTCTCAGTTAGATAACGCTAAACGATATATTTGATGTTACCTGTTGGACCTCTTGGACTGAGTCCAGAGGAGAGCCATGAAGATAATTAGGGAGATGGAACACCTTTCCTGTGAGGAAAGGCTGAAGGAGTTCAGGTCGTTCAGCTACAGATGAGACCTTAGTGCATCCTTTCAGTACCTGAAGAGGGTTTATAAGAAAACTGGGGACAGGCTTTTTAAGTAGGGCCCACAGCAATAGAACGAGGGGTAATGGTTTTAAATTAAAAGAGGGTCTATTTAGATTAGATATAAGGAAGAAGTTTTTTACAATGTGGGTGGTGAGACACTGCAACAGGCTACCTGGAGAGATATGGATTCCCTGTTCCTGGAAACATTCAAGGTCAGGTTGGATGGGGCTCTGAGAAGCCTGATCTAGTTGAATATGTCCCTGCTCATTGCAGTGGGGGGTTGGACAAGATGACCTTTAAAGGTCCCTTCCAACCCAAATCATTCTATGCTCCTATGATTTTGTAGAACTCGGTGCTTTACCTTGCTACTGCTCAGCCATTATTATTGACTGCAAGCTCTAATGAGTATGCAAAGCCATGAGCCTGCCAGCTTGCTTGCCATAAGGATAATTTGAGAATCAAAATTAGCTTTCTAACAATGGCTTCTGACTGTTGCCAGTGAGGGAATTTGTGTTGATGAATCTTTCAATGCCGTAGCTGCCAATGTGTCATGGTCTTCATGTTTCAGCATGTGACAAATAATCGAATGCTCCTAAAACAGACTTCTGGGACAATTTGAGAGTAAGAAGTTGAAAGGTTGCAGCAGTTTATTTGATAAGAAAGAAATCGGTGATGAAAAAACTATTTGCCCATTCTTTTAAATTCCTTGCCAGTGCAAGACAATGCAATCTTTTATTTGTTTAACTGGACCAAAACCTTGAATTCCATATTGTGGAAATCTTTCAAGTAACTGTTACCATTTTACAAATTAAAATATCATGATAGCTGACATTTGTATTAGATGCTATTAAGTGAAACGTACCACCTCTGTATTTCACTACCTGTACTTTCCTATCAAGTAAATCACTGCTATCAACAGTAAATAAGAAAGGGGTTTGCCACTGCTTCCTCAGTTAAAATGGTTGTAATTGACACAACATGCATCAGTCCCAGGAACCAGTGCAAAAATGATAATTTATTTTCACAGGGCCTTATGAATCTGGGGGAAACTCCTGTAGACAAAGACAGGTTGAATAACTTTGTCATCTACCTGCTGAGTGCTGGATGAAACCTGTATTACTTGAATTTGCTAAAAGTGATGAGATTTGAATTGTACTTTTCCCAGCTCAGACTTTCTTAGTTTCTATGTAGGTATATATTGTTTTAATTAAATAAATCAGATAAGTTATAGGATCCAAATGAGTCTCAGTGACTCATCCAAAGCTATAATTTTAGCTCATCTCAGCATATATGCACTGAATTTAATCTTCTGTTTTGTAGATATTGAGTATCTTTATGAGGTTAGCTAACGCAGGTAACTGAAGCACCAGTAGCAGTGGACTGTGACAGCCTGGGCTCATTGTACTTCTAATTTATGAGAAATCCTACATTTACTACTGCTTATCTCCTTTGATGGCTTTATAGAAGTTTGCAGGAGTAAAATGCAATACAGAATTTGCAACTTTGAATAAAACAGGATACGTGTCAGAAGTCTTGCTCTTTGATTAGTGGCTACCATTTCAGTGTAGCATTTAGCATTACAAAAGAAACATAACCCCATAGTTTCATTAGGAGATGCTGCAAAGAAAACCCAAAAAACCAAACCTACTTGATGTTCCTGTCTGAAAGGTATGTATGAAAATGAAAGGGACTGATAAAATGGTGTGCAATATGCCTTGCCCTGTCAGCATTGTGAAGCTCGTGGAAATAAGAAGCTGTTATACAAACAGAAGCTCCAGTTTTTCTGCAGTGACTAGAAAATGAATATGATACAAAGCTTTCTTGTCCCATGCCCAAAAGACTTATCTTATTTTGTTGTGTTTAATACATGTTGGCATCTGTATTTTCTTGATATTATGTTGAAATTGGAGCCAGGCATTGCTTTTATTAAAACTGAAGCTTGGCCCCAATTCTGTATTCATTCTTGACTTCCTTGGCATATGGTGCTGTCTGTGACCTTCTACACCAAACCTTTTGTTACTGCCAGCAAATTTTGCAATACAGGAATTGGCATTGGTGTACTGGCACCTCCCTTTCTTGGCAGAGCTGGCCTTCAGAGCAATCCAGATCACTCTCGTTTCTTCAGTTCCATTCAGTAAATATCAACAGATATAATTTGCAGTGTCAGCAATTCAGATTTTTAACTAATGTTTTTCAATTTGTTTTTCCTCATTTTCATTTGGCCTTTTTCTTGGACTGGTTCCTTTGCTTTGTCCTCACTTCCAGCTTTCCCCCACTGTGCTTTCCATGCACATTTCTTTCCTACTGAGACTGTATACAAATATTAGTGCTCTAACACACACTTTTGTCAGCAGGATGTACCGCACTCTGTGGGCACACTCAGTTCAAATAAAAAGCCCATTGGCAATACAATAAATCAAGTGATTAAAAAGAAACAAAATGCCAACACTCTCGCTGTAGCAAACAGAATTTTCTAACAGAAGTCAATAGTGTATCCTAAGACATGAGCAGTGTAATACTGAACTGATGTGTGGACAGCCTGGAGAAACCTGTGGATTTTCCTATTTCTGTTTGTGTGAAAACTTTTGATATCAAACAAAGCCAGTTAATGAGGACCAGAGAATGTATAGCAGAAAACCGTGTTTATGGTAAACTGAACAGCAAAATGTGCTAAGGTAGTAACTGGGTTTATGCACGCAGAGCTATAGAGTTGTGCTGCTGAGGTTACAGGTTGTGCAGCAGGAAATGCAGCAAAGGTTGCTGGAGGTAGGACATTGTTTCTCCAGTACCTTGTGCTGGTCATAAACACAACTTTCTGTGGTGTTTAGAGAATTTATTGCATGGGCCAGCTTTTGTGCTTACAGATTTGCTTTTGATCATTCACCCAGAAGACAGTAGTGTCATTACAAGTGCCAACAGTCTAAATAATATTGTACCTAAAAATGTAACTGAAATATGGGTAGAAATGCATTTTATATTATGATTTTTTACCAGCATTTTTGTTCCGTGTGTATCAAGTAACAGCAACATTTCCTGCATATTCTTCTCCTTTCCAACTTTTAAAACAAAAAAGAAGGACAAAATTGGATGCAAAATTAAAATACTTTTAAAATCTCAAGAACTGAACTGTACAGAAAAGACATGAAATATTTAATGTGTGTACATGCGTGTGAGACAAATTGTTTTGTAAATATGTTAAAGACGTGCGTTGGAACATTTCCTTAGAGCTTCAGTGCACCTTGATGTTTTTTATTTTAACTAATCATTGTTAAAATAATTTCTGTTTTCTTTTTCAACATCTTGGGGCTCTGCATGAATTAAAATATGCAGGGATATACTTTCTGTATAGGAAAGGACTCTGAAGTGATATTCTAATTCAGTGGTATTTGTGTAACCTGATTCCTCCTCTGTATATCCTCAGTATTCTAGTCTGGAGCTGATCTGAAATACAGGACTAGATTGCATAAAGGGTCTGGCCTTCAGTCAACAAAACCCTTTTCTGCTGAGAAGTGAAAGATAATGAAAAAGATGTAATTACTGTAATGATGGGTTAGACCTTTAGATTCATGCTGCAATCAGTGATTCCTGTGATGCTCTGCTGCAATCATGGTTTAGCGCTGACTGGAAAGACAAGACAGGTAAAGACTGTGAAACACTCCATCAGCTCTTGATCTAAATGTCTATAGGAGAGTCAAACCTCTCATTTGCAGATGGTGGTGCTGGCTCAAAACTTGAGGGCAGCAGATTGAGTTGTCTTGGAAGGAGCATCTTGGAATATTTTTCAAGTGCGTAAGAAAATAAAGAAAATCCCCATAAATTACTCCCTCTCCTCTCAACATACAATAGTAAACTTTTTAATCTTACGAGGCTGTTTTGTATGCCACGCACACAAGCACAAATATGAGCAAATATGACCTTATATATATTTAGTAATCAAATTGTAGTAATCCCAATTTAGTCATTAGTAATCACATAATCAAAGAAAAAATTTCTATTGTGTAGAGGTAGGCTTGCCAGAGCCGTTAAATTTCAACTGCTGTCAAATCAATGCCAAAATCATTCCAAATACTTGCAGAATTTCTTACTCCTTGCTTTAGTCTTGAAGTCAAGCTTGAAAATGCGTGTGCAGCATTAATAAATACTTTTATTTTTATTCTGAGTTTGAAAGATTGTTGGATTATGGACTTAAAATAAGTATTTCCATCTGATGCTGATGGAACTATACAGTCATTTCATAGCCATTCAGGATAAAGGGTGTTGGCCCTAATCCTGAGCCTCTTATTGATGTAATTAATCTTCATATCTGTGAAGTGTGTCACAGAAGTTAACTGGAACTTCTGCATGAGTAATAGTTGCAGAACCAGCCTTGGTCATTTAAATCATGATTATCCTTGGAAAACAATGTGAAGATTAGCTCTGGTATTAATTTTTTGTGTGGACATCACAGAGATTAAAAGGAGATGTTTTCCAGAAGTACTTAAGTGTATCTTCCATGGTCTACAAATGTCATAATCTATAGAAACTTTACTAGTTTTAATTTGAAAATGAGTTTTCAGCATTATCTGTCAGTTTGATCAACCCAACCATCTAGGTTCTCAATGCTGGTCAGGAGGATATCCTAGCATAATGGTAATCCAGAAGTATGTTTAATTAATTTTGCATCTTTATTTGTACTTAGAAAGATTTGTAAAGAGAAAGGAAGTGAGTACACTGTTGATATGACTGATCTCAGTCAAGGGATCATTTTTTTTACATGCTGCAGTAAAAAAAAGGTTTTAATTTACTTCTGATCATTAATTGACAAAATCTATACAGAACACTCCCACTTCATTTCTGGGTTTGGTGATCCTCAAAGCTAGCAACAGAAGGGGTAGTGGTAGAGCCTTAGAGACCCACGCTAAAGGCAGAGATAAATTCAGAGTGATGGTGTTACACTACATCCATGTGCCGGGCAAGTTATTTAGCTTGACTTACAGATATTGATACTCTAGTTCACACTTTACGACTTCATAGCCTCATGACACAATGTGTCACTTACTGCATGACCAAAACCATTTGATTAGGTACAACATCCCCAGTTAAAAATTACTGTATTCATGAAAAATATTTTGTTTCTGTGAGTAGTGTATATTGCTGTTGTACTTGTGAAAGTGTGCTTAATTTTTCTGTTTTAGTAATCATGCCATTAATTTATGGCTAAATTTGCACTCCATTTCTTTTCCTTAATTTCATAGTTGACTCTGTAGTGCAACACAAAAATTGCAACTTTTTGGAGAGAGAGATTCTGTCCATCTTCTAGTTAAAAGCCTTTAATATAAATGACCAAGACCCGTTATGGCTTACAATCTGGATAGGCATGGTATTTGTTATGGGCAATGGAAGATATTGAGGAGAAAGTTTAAGGAAGATAAAATGCTGAGCAGTGAAGTGGAAAAAAAAAAGTACTTGTCAGAAAAATAGATGTTTTGGATAGTTACTAGTGGTGCAAATGTGGAAGGGTGACCTTTCATCTGACAACCCTGTAGGATGGATTGATATTAATGATGAGAGGCCTTTAAATGAAAACAGAAGAGAAATAAGGAAGAAGAGCTGGCTTTAAAATTCTCTTTCCTCATCAAGATAGAATGATAACCAAGGTGCAAGACTGCAGGCATTTTGTCTAAGATGAGATTGCAGTAGCAAAGCTAAAAAGTGACCCAGGCTCAGTTAATTGTTTTGGTGTTGAAGGCTGAGGTTAAAAGGTTGTGTTGTAGGAACTGTTGTGCAGGATGTTCATGGTAATGTGTTCATCAGTCATGTTTGTAAGTCTTTAGTATTTTCATTACCCTTAGAATTTTGTGCAGTGATAACAAAGTAGCAGTGGTACCAATTTTTTTCTCCTGCCTAAGAAGACTATATCAGAAAAAAGAAAATAAGGTTTTCCTTTATTCCTTATTATCCCAAAGAAGATTATCATCTTTCTCTAGATGCAGAGCCTTTATTTTTGTTATTCTTTTCCTAAAATACCCTTTTTCAATTTTCTGTTATGAATTTAAAGAAGTAGCAGGAACCTCATCGTATATAGAAAATATTTTACAGAAGTTGTCTTAAGGTAGCTTTGGGGTCTAGAAATAAAAATGGAAGAAAATATATGCTATCTAGAGAATCAGTCTCTAGAGAGACTGTAGGATTGAAGAAATTAACTTTCAATCCCTGTCAGATCTCTGAAATTAGCAGACTTCCATCGGGGCCAAAAATGCATATACCTTCCAAATTTACAACACTATTTATTTTTCAGTTGTGTTTAGGCATTTGGGTTTGTGATTATGGCAGCTGTTTTTTGCAATATTCTGCTTAGAACATGCAATATTCTCATTATTGGGGCATTTTTTAGGGAAAGTCAGGAGAGATAAAATTAATTTTAAAAAAGATGGTAAAATGCATTCCACTTTTAAAAGGTAAAAAGAGCTATTTAGATAAATATTTAATGTTAAGGAAGTGTATAGAGAGTAAAGATGACTTGTGGAATAGACAGAAGGAACAGGGAAATGAAAAATCATAGGGACAGTTGAACTTTAGGGGAAAGTTTAACTTTTATTAGTCTTATTATTATCCAAATCTCAGGCATTGGGATTTATTTAGGCTCTCTAGACAGTAAGTTTCACTTTGGAGCAGAGTAGGCATTTCATTTACTGACATTAAAGGGGTCTTATAAATATTAACTGCACCTATATTAATAGCTGTATTTTTTCTTTAATTGGAAGACTGATTTTTTTTTTATTATTCTGTGTACTTGTATAGTAAAGTGACCTGCCTTGAGAAGGAGGCTGGGTTGGAGCATCTCAAAAGATCACTTCCAACCTCAACCATTCTGTGAACTGTTGGGTGAAACCCATTTTCTGTAAATATTCTAGTAATCCTGTAATTATCTGGACTCACACCAGTGAAAGAAATGTGATTTCTAGAACTGACAGCACAATGGGTAGTGGGTAGTTTTGGTCTTGTGGTCATATCTTTTATATTAGCATTTTAATGTGAATATCTAAGAAGCTACAATTGTATACAGTTATTTCACTTTACAATATTCATAAGAATTCATGGTGACTTTTTTTTTCCTATTTTTGAATATTTTTGTTTGTTTGTTTTCCCTGCAGCTGGGCCTCTGGAACTTCCTCTTTTTGAGCTGATCCCATCACAAAGACAAGTGGTTTTTCATGGAGACCGCCTGCCATTTCAGTGTACTGCAACATACGTTGACAATACCACCCAGGTACATTGGTACCATGCTGGTCGCCTGGTCGAAACAGATGAAGAGAGTGGCATATTTGTGGAGGACAGCATCATTCATGACTGCTGCTTAATTACACGGTAACATATACCCCTTGCAATAGTCAGACTTGTAGGCAAGGTGAGCAGATTCAACACTTGCAATAAGCCTCATAAAAACGTGCATCAGGAGTTGTTCTGTTTGAAGCAATTCAATTGCACACTTGAATCTGAGCGTACGGAGGTAGAGATTTTTCGTGGCTATGATTGGCTGTGGTTCCAAATTGTACATTTTGTGTCTAAGTATTCAGATTTGAGTGACTCACAGCCAAACTGCTGCTTCCTGACACCATCTGGAAGTTTGAATTGTGATCTACCTGTGAAGAGCTACCAATTTAAAAGGCTTGGATTAGTTTTTGTAGGTTCCAATATACTAGATCCTATAGTCTTTAGTTAGGTAATCTCATATTTGTTTCTTATTAAATATTTCTCAATTTTCTGTGGCTTTTACCATCTGTGTGCCTTCATGTGCTTGAGAGACACAGAGATCTACAGACACATTTGCTGATGTGAAAAGTGCAAAAAGAATGAAGTAGAATAGGCTTCTATAAAAGAAGTAAAAACTAATATTTGGCAATGACCGTATCGTTCCAGTTTTGCTTCAGTTTTGCCTTTAAAATCTTATTTATTAAATTATTATAAATTTCAGTGTTTATTTTTGGTTTTCATCATAGAGTCTTGGCTTGTCACTAAAAGCTTCTAAATTGTTGCACACATCCTTTTGTCCTCTGCCAATTTCCATCAGTGATCAAAAAAGAGAGTCTGATTCTGTGTCCATGTTCTGCCTTTTACTTTGTAGAAGATGGAGTGAAAATAGCTATGCTAATTAGCTCTGGATAATCATTAACATCTTTTCACTCAACCAGTTTCTATTAATATAATTGACCTGAAATGCTTCTTGAACTATCAAATAAAAGTTATGGAGTCAAATGAATTCCTCTCCACTGGGGTCTTTTGGCTATATTAATTTTGTCTATTCACTGATTATTTGACTCCTTTTGGAGTCCTATAATCTAGAGGCACAGATCTGACCTATTCTCACAGCTACTGGCTTTCTTCTAATATCAGTGTGTATGGCTTTAGCCATAATGAAAAGGACTATTAGACCAATTAGTATAGTAATGCCAAGTGCATGAGCTACTATATAATTGCCAAGTCACTTAAATTAAACATGTTCTTCCTATTGCCATTATATCAAAATTAAAAGACATGCTGTTAATCACCTCATTATATTTTTCTACTGAATTATATTTTGCACTATATAAGCAATTTGTAGAGCGTAGTAATAAACTGGAATAAATTGTCCAGAATTGTTTTCAAAATAGTTTTTCCTTTTTAAAAAGCTAGTTTGGAAGTAGCTTGACTGAATTTTACCTTACATTACTAATTTTTTTACCAGACTGTAAAATAAAAATCATTGTCTACCACAGCAATATTTTAATAAGAATGCTTGATCTCCTACCTATCTTGTTTACTGTGCCATTTAGTAGGTGACCTTGATGCTTATGGTGCAGTATGCACTTGGAATGTGAAATATGCACATTTAGAAAGAATGTTTTCTAAATATATCATCACATGTTACAGACTGGAAAAATACTTCTACTTGTCCAAGTCAAATATTTTTTGAAAATCAAAATCTTCAAACAACTATTTAAAAGCGTGCAACATTTTAATTTCTCATTTATTTGCACTGTACGTTTCACTTCAAAAGATAAAAGGGCATCAACGCTGCACTTATTGTAGAGCACAGTCCTTATCCAGTCAAAAATGCTAATATCCAAGGAGTTGTGCCTCTGCCTTGATAAAGGCACTGATCAAAATTAACTTATTTAAGGGCATGAGAGACACATACTTTTGAAACTACTCTTAAAAACCGTACTATTTTAAAGTAATTATTTTTTTTCATATAAAGACATGTATTGTCTCTGCATGTTAAAAATGAGAAAACATTGGCCAAGTTGTAACTGTAAAAACTCTCTTCATAATTTCTTAATTTTAATCCCATCTTTATGACCTAATTTATATAATTATTATTATAATAATTAAAATAATGTGTAATAGCATGCTTATTACATGTTACAATAGTATGTATTAGTATACTTGTTACATGCTATTACACACTAATTTGCGGCAGTTCTTAAGGCAAAATCGTAGTTGTCTAAGGCACTGTGAAAAATCAGACAGGCTGTGCCTCCTTTAGGTTATCAAATGTTAAATATAGGATTTGGACTAAAAAAAAGGTAACTTAAAATCAATTCTTACAGTGTCATATTTTCCCTTTGTTTACCTAGTCTTTACAGCAAATGTCCACTGTCTGTGGCTTTCTGTAATTGCGCTAAAGGACAGGCTTTGGGCTCTGCTACTTAGCAATTTAAAGATTTCTGAAGCTGATTTTGAACAAAGAAGTGTAGTCATGTTCCAAAAGCTGCTTATTCAAACATTTTTAGGTGGTTATTTTATTGGGGAGTTCCAGATACTTCTGGACATGGATTTACAACACAAATATCATACTAAACCCTTTTGTTTTATTAACTGGCACAGGAGAAGGATAAAATATCCAAATGTGTATTTTTTGTCTCCTATGATAAAGCAGAATAAGCTAAAATAAATGTTTTTGTTACAATAATTAAACTAAAGTTTTGAACTGTATTCCATTCTGTGACATTTTTCTTGGCAAAGAGTATTCCCTTATAGGAAATCTTGCGAAGGTGTTTTTAATTCTGCTGCTAGCTTGAATTTACCATTTCTTGCCAATGATAATAATATTTGATTTTGCTGGTGTTTAATTTTCTGTCATTATGCCTGTGTATAAATGTCATAGTCATACATGAAAATATACATATGATGTGGAACTAATTTCCTATAATTTGTGAATGGATCTAGCTGAAATTGTTACTAGTGCTTCCATGAAGGCAGCCTAATTTCTTTAGCCTCGAATACTAGATTATCAGTTTGATCACAACAAGCAGCAATTCCAGCTTAGCATATTCTGTGATTCTATGATATCACTGGAGCCACAAAGAAGGAAGGTCATGTAAGATTCCCGGCAACACAGCACCTTTCCCAGCTTCCACACTGTTCCCTTGCAGTGCTTGGAGAAGCTAGCAGGACAGTTATTGAATATTAAACAAAAACAGGAAAATATTTTAGTTTTATGAACGAAGCAACTCTGCAGTGGTAGAGAGACTTTAATTTTCAGGAAGTTTCTTATTTACCACATACACTATAATGACAGTTTTGAAGTCTTTTTAGTTCTATTCTGTAAATACTTGTGTAGAGTGTTTAACAGTGCTTATGCCCCTGCCAGCTGTAATAGCTGCTCTGGGACCATTACACTTCACAAGTGCTCCTTGTGAAAGCATTAAACTATGCAGAAAGTTAAGAACCCATAAAAAGGAGTGCTACAACTGGAAAAACTAACATGCTCTCAACTAAACTTAGAATAGCAGGTGCTAGTATGAAAAGTTGTTTTCAGATGTTATTTTTGTTATGTATATAGATTTGCCACTGGAAATACAGACTATTAGGAGTGAATCTTGATCCCCCCAAAATCGTGTTTTTCTATTAGTCTGTCCTATTTCAGTCTTCTGAAAGAGGTATATGATTATTTGAAAATCCCAAAAATGTGGAAAAGAAAGGAAGAATTGCAAATCATCATCCACTTGTAATAGAGAAGAATTTAGAAAAAAAAGTAAAAAAGAAATTAACTGTTGTTGGTTAAAAATTTTAATCATAATTTGCATTATCTAAAGGGGAAGTTGAGTCCAATTAATAATTTTTAACTATTTGAAATTATCACTGTAGCTATTAGTAAAGAATTTGGAATTTGGTTGAGACAGTTTCACTAAAAGAATAAGGATTGTTTAAGATATGATTAGAGAAAGGAAATTGATTTCAGCAGTAGACAGGTGGTATTGCAGCAAGTTTTAGATCCAGGCATACATTCCTTATAAGAAAGAACAAAAGGCTTCCAGAACTTATGGGAGAAAGGAAGAAATTCTAGGCATATTTTTTGTGGAAAGCATCCAAATGATTCCTGAACTTTCTTAACAGCTTGTGGCAGGGATACATCTGGAAAAGACATGAAGCAAGCAGTAGTGATTTGGACTGGTATTAGGTTAAGAACAGTCTGAAAATCTAATCTAATAAGTATGTTGGTAGGTTGGATACACAATTATCAGTTCAGGTACATACCAGATCATGGCAGAATACTGGAGATTCACTTTGCACAAGATTAACAAAAATAAATGTTCAAACAGATCCAAATAACCGATCAAATAATTGATTCAGAAAGGCAGATATTTTATAATCACTTTGTACTCTGCTGTTGTGAGTATTTGGAGGTGAGCAGCTTAGGGTCATGCTGAGAAGCCCAGGGAAATAAGCAGAAACTGGTTAGTGCTGGTATTTTTGGTTCATCTAATTGGCTCTGTTTGACCCTTAGTTGTTGAGCAGTTAGGAAAGAAATGAAGCAAAATAATGATTTAAATTGTAAATCAATATTTCTGTATTATTTTGACACCACTTTAGACCCTGTAGTCAATGGTCTACAGCTTACTTCAGGCACTGGAGCAGATAAAGTCTAGTGACAAATGCATCTTCACCAGCAACGTTCTCATATATCAGACAGGAAGATAATATTTTAAATTATCGCCAAATATTATGAAATACTCAGGCTAGCAGCTTCATTATGTGAGATTAAGAGTACCTTCATATGAATTAATTTGGAAGAATAATTAAATTTAGGCCTTTTCTCTAAAAATATTTCAATTACTTGAATAAAACTCAATGACAGTTTTACTACTAATCAGTTCAGAGAATAATTTAAAATATAACCTGTGGAAAAGTGTCCTAATGTGATGAAAAGCAAAAGCAGCAGCCACGATATCCTCTATCATGAAAGTAATAGACCACTATTTAAGAATTGTGCTGTGTCATGAAAACTGTAGGCCTAATTTGGGTAGCTGCTTATTGAAACTTGATTGAAAAATAGATATTTTCAAAGGAAATCAGTATTTTTGGCTGATAGAACTAAAATACCCTAGAAAATTAGTAAGTCAGAACTGTAAAAACATTTTAATGGAGTCCTTGAAGTACTTTAAAAGAATATCCTCTCTTTGGTGTTGAGACCAGATTAAGAAAATGCCTTGCATTACATTTTAACCTCTCACTTCCATCTCTGCATATATCCTGCAGCTATGTATGGGTCCATCCAGCCACACCACTGAAATGTTCAGTAGTAAGAACAAAAATTTGCATTTTATACCCTACAAGGGAGAATCAGAAGCTTTTGCTTTCACTTTTTAGAGCCAGAATGATTTTAATGTGGTCTTTCAAACAGCTGCAGCTATACAGCTGAGGAGATGTTACACTGCAGCAGCAATTTAGAGTGAATATCTCGGGACTGGCTTTTTTTAAACTACTTTTCCTGTCAACATCAATGTTAGGTATATTTAGATATATTCTCTCAGTCCAGGTAGTAATTTGTAAACCTGTGCATCAACTGTTATTATCAGAGCATTTATTACTTATGTCCAGCATCTGATGCACTCCTTCTACTAGGTAAATCACCCTAAATATTGCTAAAACAAACTATTTCTTCAAAGCAAAACATGTTAGAAATATTAAAACAGTAACTGACTTACTTTTGTTTTTCACATATTTCAATCTGTTCAAGATGGAGAACATATTGTAGACCATATTCCTTAGGAAGCTTTTTTACTTCATTATTCATGCTGGAATTCCATGAAAATAGATCTCAGCCCCTCCCCTTTTTTGTCCCTGCAGGATAAAAAAAGCTCCTATATTTAATTGTTTATAGTATTGTGATTGAATGGCTCCTGGCCATCACAAAATATAATTTACACTGTTGGAGATACACTATAGACTGAGAAAGAATAGAGATTGTTCCAGAAGTTCTTATGTAGGAAACTGCTATGTCTTACCTTCTTTTTAGATCTTTCCAAATTACTTGCAAGTCACCAAATAAAACAGGTTGGTATTCTAACCCTAATATACCAACCAGCCCATAAAGTATTCATTAGATAATTAATTTCTCCATTTGTAGTATCCTCACTGAGTAGAGAGAGTGGAAATTCTGTCAAAGTAGTATGCATTTGATAAATAATTTGAAATTGTAAAATTAATGTAGTAGGTTTTTGGTTTGTTTTCTTTTGTGTGTTGTTTGGGGGTTTTGCAAGGATTGTTTTGGGTTTTTTGCTGGTCCCAGTGGCACGTAATCAAATAATCAAGAATTGTCATAAGCAGATTAACACTTCTGAATCATCTGGGAAATATTTTACTTTAAAAGCTTTTTATGCAATTTTGGCTATTGGTCTGATTGTCATAGTGTTATTTTTGTCTAAGAATCTCTGATAGATAGTGTACAGATCACAGGAGTTATGCTAATGAAATAAAGCTTCCTCTGGATATAACATTGCAGCATACAGACTATTTAAGGGCAGATGAAAGGCATACAGCAGGTGTAGCACCATTTCCCCAGAAGGCTGCAGTTGTACACGTCCTGCAGCCAAGCAGTTTGCCCGTGGAACAAAATTAATAACAATAAACACATCTGAGCATCCCTAAACTTTTCACCAGCTGACAGAGAAGCTCAGTGATACACAAAGTACTTAAATAAGCCGTGGCCCAGGTGTACTCTCTTCAAATAGCTTTATATCACTGTGCTACCACAGACCTGCCAGCTGTCTGAAGATTTCTCCAGCAAGAGAAAGATTTGAGCGCTCTAGAGCTGTTGATACCTTTTTTTTCCTCTCCCCACCTTATGTTCTCAGCTGGCTAGACTGGCATGTATTGACTCTAGGACTGTGGGAGTATGAAGATAAATGCAAACATCTTTATGCACACTCTTCAATGCAGCACAGTAGCTGATAGTCTCTCTCTACCTGGCAAGCTCAGTGAGTGAGAAGATCATACAACAAACCATACCTGTTGTGGTATGCTGTAGAGCTGTCTAGTTTTCTGATGTAGTTTCTGAATATGATTTGGTAGAGTCACTCTAATATTATTAGTATTTTTTCTCCGTTTTATGAAACAAATTAATGGCCTATATGTAGGTCACAGGTTCTTTGATATCCACCTATAGAAAACACATTTTAGTGTTGACTTTTGGGCAGCAAATGAGTATTAGCCTGTGAGAGTATTTTTAAACATTTGCATTTCCCTGTCAATATATTGTTCCTAAAAGTAGGTCCATTCCAACTCATCATGGTTCTAGTATGTAAACAAATAAAATGATAGATAAATTATAGGAAAACTGTGTTATAGCACATTGTGTTTCTTGGGTACCTACAGATGGTAGTGAATAGTAAGTTATGCCTTGCTTTTATATTCGATCAGAAGAAACAAAATCATGTGCATTGAATTGCCAATGTGTATGAAAAATTGATTTCACTTGAAAATATTTTCTAGGCATCTAGCATAAAACAAGTACCACCTTTCATCTTCCTTTTCTCTTGCCGTTGCCTGGACACAAGTTTACTTTAAAGGCCATCAGCCTTCCAAAGCTGTTTCTTTCATGAGTAAATAACTAATTTTGTCAGAGAGATCAGACTAGCAGTTTGAGTTCAGACAAGTGCCTTGATTTACAGATTCTCCCTTCATTTTCCATGTTTTAACCTTATATCCCCTGTGAAAGGCTGTATTCCAAGCAGCAGTGTACTCTGGAGACCAACACTCATTTTTTAAATTGTGTGTTAGTATTAATAATTTAAGGTGGTATGGGTTTGATGCATGGTTTGCAGACCTTCTGCCTGAACTGTAGAAGCACATTAGCTATTTATCTTTTTTGAAGAAGAATATAAGGAAACCTAAATTTTATCTCTATTTAAGTAATTAATTTTCATTTTCCTGCAAGTCTTCCCAAGTCTTAGAGAAACTTAAGTCAGACTTCGAAATGTTTCTTGTGGAAAGCCAATCAAAATATGGTGTTAAAGTCTCCTCTTTAGTCATTACGCTGTTTCCTGGCATGCAAATGACTGCTGGGGCATGCAGTAAATGTTGCTGTGGTATTACTTCAGGACATGGTTGAGGAACTCTGCATAATGAGACCTACTTCTGATTGTCTAATTAGTTATGCATAGCTGTAGCAATGCAAAACTATGCCTCAAATAGAAATCTATTGTCATAGGTTACTTGATTACATGAGTTTGGCTTCTGCTTGTATTATGGTTCCTCTCTTTGTAACGACAAATGCCATGGGCTTCTATTGAATATTATAACCATTTCTTCATGAAAGAGCATCAGCTGTACATTTTAATTAATTTTTCAATATGTCAGTCATCACATTTAAAAAAGGAATCCTACCATGCATGAAATTTCCCAGTACAAAAGAGAATCATGTCTATTCTCTTTCTTCCTTTCAATATTTTTACTGAGAAGGTCACTATAATTTCAAATGAGAACTTGAGAAAAGCCTGTTAGTCATCCTTTTCTCATCAGGCAGCAATCTTCATATTCAGTTTGCCTTTACACCATCTCATGAATGTCTGACTTCATTTTATCATCATAGAGTATCATAGAATTGTTAAAGTTTGAAAAAACCTCTAGGATCATTGAATCCAAGTGTTAACCTTACACCACAGTGTTCATCACTAAACCAAATCCCCAAATACCCCATGCACATGCCATTTGAACGTTTCCTGGAACGTTTCCTGGTTCCACCACTTTCCTGGACAGCCAGTTCCAATGCCTGACCGCCCTTTGTGAAGAAATTTTGCCTGATATCTAATCGAAACCTCCCCTCTGGTGCAACTTGAGGCCATTTCCTCTCATTCTTAATTCTTCATGAAGAATTTGACCTCTGAAGGTCAAAAATTTCCACAGAAAGTAGCAACTATCACACCATGGAAGAGTGGGATGTGATTGCTGATGTAGAGGGGGTAGGAACTCTTGTTCACTTATACTCCATCCTTAGGAAAGCTGCATAGTAGAGTCAAGATTGTTTCATTTGTGGCTTAATGTTTATTATCTTCTGTGACATAGGATAAACAAGAAAAGATTACAGCAAAGAGCTGTCCTCTCTTAATTCTGTTGTTATCTTGTCAATCTCCTAAACCAGAAAGTCCTGCCGTGTTCTCAGCTTACAGGAGAGTTCTTGCCTTTTACTAAGACTTTGACATTGCCAAAAGAGATCTTTGCCAGTTCCAAGACTTAAAATATGTGACTGACTACTAGAACACTTTATGAAGAGTTTTAAAATTCTATACCCAAGAAAGGATACCCTTTTCTCCTGCTCTGCCAGGACTGTGAAGTCAAAGTCTTCAAAGATTGTAAGTGGAGAAAATGTTAGTTTTTTTTTAAATTCAGTTCCCCAAATTCTCCAGAGGTATAAGATCAATTTATCATTTGTCATATCCAGATGGTAAGTAAATGAAGAGTTTCACCACTGGGCTCGCTACCCAAAATATTCCAAGAGGAATATAAATGAATGCATCATTTACAGTGGCCAGATGGTAATTCAGAAGACAGTTTCATGATCTATTCATTGTACAGCTTCTTCTATATTGCATAAACCCATTCTGGCTTATTTCTTATAACCATCTAAAGAAAGGGCAATAGAAGATTAAAAGTTGAATGTGAGGAGTTAGTCATCATTTTAGATAATTTGAACCAGTGTTCAAGTATTGCATTTCTATCAGAAGCAACACTGATGTATCACTAAATATTTGTCTGTGAAACTGGGAAACTTCATCTAATGACAGGAGATCTGTTAGGCAGTAGATAAGTTCACATCAGAACACATTTCAGTAATTTAAATAAATGGAAAATGTACCCTTTGTATTTATATATCTTTGTATTGATTACTTGTAACATTTATAATATGCTCAAGTATTGTATTTACCTAATAATCACCATGGTTCTCAATTTTATCAAATTCGTGTTGTTAACAATGATTATAGATATTTTATAGAAAATATATAAAAATATCAACATATGTATCATACATTCAGTTGGGAAGTCTCTGAGTTTTGATGCTACAAGTGAATATTTGTATTGTTTCAGTGAAAAAATGTTATGTATAATTGTCTTTGTAAGCTTTAGGAATTTAATCTTTCTTAACTGTCTGTAAAGATGATGTGAGGTTGTGACATGTGAAATATAAGATTTAAGTAAAACATTGTTATAAACTACCTAATTTTACTTAAGTATTTCAACCTGAATGTGAAAAGATATATTAAGAATTAACAAAGAGGCTGCTGTTACTGGGCTATTCATCTGAGGCGTCTTAAGAGAAAAGTTACTTCTTTTGACATTAAAATATTGAGCTACTCTGTCAGAGAATAGTAATGATTTTTCTGTATTTTTAGCAATAAAAACGTGTTAGAATTCATTGTAAAAATGAAATAGGGGATTTCAAAGTACTTGGAGCTCAAAGCCATCATATAGGAACAGTATGAGATTTTTAAAGTTACTATTTAACAATAAATTTCACTGAACATCTGGAGAACTATGCAAAAATTCTGAAGCAATTGAACTTAAATCAGAGACTATTTACCATAGTTTACTTGTTTTCTGGGAAGACAGATAATGATCCTGTAGTAAGTACTTGAAAAAGTAACCTTTCCTTGTATGTATTTTTCAAAGAGAAAATTGCATATGCAGCTGTCTAATCACTGCCTACCTTGATTGTTGTCTACTTTCATGTGTATCAGAAGTGGTCTATACACTTGGAGATTAGATTCAGTCCTTTCTTCTAGCCAAGTTAATAAAAGTGCATGTAAAATATACAAAGGTCTACAGTGAAAAATGATAACAATTTCAGAGAAGTTTAAAAGAGCAAAAAGTTAGAAAAAAAAATATTATGTGTATATCTTTCGAAATGTCAGGCTCTACACAAAGTGCCAAAGGTCACAAGTAGAATTTTTAAGATTTTATTTTAAATACAGATTTGAAATAAATTTATTAACTTTTAATTCTGTCCTTCAGTTTTTATAATGTACCTTCTCCCTCTTTCTGACTCTACTGCATTTCTTCCCACATAATTTCTAATTATCTAAACCACAAGACATATTCAAAGGCATATCTAAACCACAAGGCATTTTTTCCTCTCCCAACTACTTTCAAAAGCTATACTTTCTTTAAAACTGTAGTAAAATTTATTTCCACCCAATGGCAGATTTAAGATATAATGTGTTACCTTCTTAAAATGTAGTAGTTAATATTATTTTTTGTCTATGCTATCTATAGAGTTAGAGTAATTGGATAAAATTGTAGTCCTGATGAAGTCAATTGAAAAACTAAACTTTGTTGATTTCGTTAAGGCCTGTGATACATCCATTAGATGATGGAAAACTTCTTGGCAGATTAAAAACACATAGAAAATACTTACCAGAACAGTTCTAGACAATTTTAAAAGTGAAATTATTTCCTTCTTCTATTATTATATATAGAATGTTTAGCTTAGGCTTTTAAATATTGGTGTGGTGCAGTGATGCACAATATTTGTATTGGCCAAGTCCAAGGTCCTGCATGCAGGTCGCAGCAACCTCAAGCACGAATACAGGCTGGGTGGAAAATGGATTGACTGCAATCCTGCAGAGAAGGACTTGGGGGTGTTGGTTGATGCGAAGCACAATGTGACCTGGCAATGTGCACTTGCAGCCCAGAAAGCCAGCTATGTCCTGGGCTGCATCCAAAGGAGTATGGGCAGCAGGTTGAGGGAGGTGATTCTTCCCTCTGTTCTCTTGAGACCCCTCCTGGACTGCTGCTTTCAGTTCTGCGGCCCCCACCATAAGGATACAGACTGTCAGAGTGAGTTCAGAGCAGGGCCATGAAGATACTCAGAGGATTGGAGTACCTCTCCTATGGAGACAGGTTAGAAGGGTAGGGTTTGTTCAGCCTTGAGAAGAAAAGACTCCAGGAAGACTTCAAAGCACCTTCCAGTATCTAAAGGGGACCTGAAAGAAAGCTGGAGAGGAACTGTTTACAAGGGTATGTAGTGACAGGGCAAGCGGAAATGACTTTAAACTGAAAACAGGCTAGGTTTAGTTGGCATACTAGGAAAAAATTCTTCACTGTAAGGGTGGTGAGAGACTGGAACAGGTTACCTGGAGAAACTGTGGATGCCCCATACCTGGAAGCGTTCAAGGCCAGGTTGGATGGGGCTCTGAACAGCCTGGTCTAGTGGAAGGTGTCCCTTAACATGGCAGGGGGTTTGGAACTAGATGGTATATAAGGTCCCTTTCAACTCAAACATTTCTATGATTGCAGGAGTAGCTAGAAAGGATATATGTAGTTAACTTGTCTAACATTTATTATAAAGAATTAATGAAACCTAGATTTATTGATATTAATAACTACGTGTCATATTTGGTGGGGCAACAGTGTGAAAGAAGTTCATGAGTAGTGGAAGTACTGAAAGAAGTATCAGCATTTGCCTCATCTCATTTTGCATTCAGCAATAAAATTATATACGACTTCCAAAGTTGATGACTTTTCTCAATAACTTTCCCAAGCTACCACAGGAGTAGCAGTGTCTGCTATTGAAATACCACAGGAGCTGCAGTCACAGCTGAAGGGAAGCATTCTCCGTGGACTGGTTGTGTGACCAACTTCAAATGCATTTCTGACTTCCAAGTGCTTGATTAGGCAACAAACCCAACATTTTATAATATCTGGGGAGAGGAGAATGGGCATTGATAAGTGTCGGATATTCTTTTGTAATGAATGGTTTGTGATTTGTGTTACAGCCTGTTACGATCTGAATAGTCAATACAAATTGGTGCTGCTAAGAGCTCAATACCAATCTCTTACATACTGTCTGTCCCTCTAATAACAGAGCAAAACCCATTTTTATATTTTCATAGAAAATGTCTGAAAAATTAATTTCAGAAAACCAATGACTTGATACCTGTGTAATCAAATATATACAATAATGGCTCTTTTATTTTTGCAGTGAACTTATCCTATCCAGTATTGATGTTGATGCAACTGGAAATTGGGAGTGTCTAGTCAACAATTCCTATGGAAATAGCACTAAACACGTAGAAATTGTGGTGCTTGAAACAGCTGCACCATACTGCCCTGCAGAAAGAGTTATTAACAACAAGGGAGATTTCAGGTATGACTTTCTGGTTTGGGAGTATGTTTCATGTATTAATGTAAGTATGGACCATATTCGTGTTTACATGATACTTCAGTGTCAGTTATGAAGATGTCATTTATTTTAGTTGTCATTTTTATGTAATACTATAGAAAGTAGGAGCACTGTATGATTTTTATGGGAAATGGGAGCTGGTGCTTCAAGTGGTTTGTGAAAGTCAGAGAATCTTCTAATTCCTCAGTATGCAATTATGGAAAATTTCAAGAAAATGGGGTAAATAAGAGAAGGTTCAAAATTGTTCTTGATCTTTGTAGAATATGATAACACTGCATTAAAGTAGTAGAAGATTAAATCTTCAGTACTTTTTACTTACTTCAGTACTCTGTTCCAGTTCTGATGGTTTTGTTCAGCTGAGATTAGAGGTAATAAATGACATGAAACTTAGTAAAATATTTCACTGAAGGGACTCAAAACAGCAAGTAAAAATACTTGGTAAAGCAAATAAATTGTCTGAGGTGAGCCTAAGGACACACACAGTTCCAGCAGTATATCACATGCTTACAAAGTACATCCATCCTGCTATCTGAATCTTAGAGTCTACAAAATTTTGTGAACTAAATTTATTGTTTGCTTTATCTTTACTTTTATCTACATATGCTGGTGGAGCTTTTTAAAATTTTAATCCTTCTAATCTGAAGAAAAAGTTAAGGTTTCTGTGGAATTTGGTATTGTTTTCAGTTAGTTCTAAATACTCCAATGATATGCAGAAAGCTCTTAAACAAAATATAATTAACTGCTTGACAATAAGACTGATGTATGATGGCATTCCCATTGAGAAATCAAGACAGTAATTTGTTACCAAGTGAATTATAATAAGAGTTCAGCTTGAATACTTAATGAAAGGAAAAGTAGATGAGAAAGGAAGCTTCTCTTAAACACCAGAATATTCTGCAAATAATTCTGACCTGAAAGCCTCTCTTTATTTTTAGGTTACCTTTAAAATTTTCCCAAAGGCTTTTTATTACTGTTTCTTATGTTTGAATAGAAATAAAGGATTGCATTAAAAAGAGTTTAAAAAAACCTACTCGCATAATCTGTTTTCTCTTTATCACAAAACTATTTTATTATGTGTTAACCTCAATTCCATCGAGTTTGCCTCTTTTGCTGAGGCAAAATGGCTGAGCAATACATATATATGGATTAAAATGCATTAGAGATCTTTGACAATCTTAGCTACAGATTTTTTTGTCATCACAAAAC
Source organism: Corapipo altera (assembly GCF_003945725.1). Classification (NCBI taxonomy): domain Eukaryota; kingdom Metazoa; phylum Chordata; class Aves; order Passeriformes; family Pipridae; genus Corapipo; species Corapipo altera. Next base: position 4,237,393 of record NW_020884896.1, on the reverse strand, counting down.
CTGCCATTGTATTTTCTCATAGTGAATATGCTTAAATATATTTTAATTAGATCTTTTAAAATATATGTACTTGCTATCAGATAACACATACTGAGTCTTTTAGGTGACAACTTACAAAGTTCATGTTCTTGCCATAAAATGACATCCTTTTCTCCATAATTAAATTTATATAAATTCTACAGGCTGCACAAACTTAACACCAGGGGCATTTTTGTCATTTTATATAAATGGAAAGAACAGGAGTGGACATTTCTCTACCTATTGATCATCTTTCTAGAAACCCATATAAATTTATTTTTTAAATGTGCATCAAAAGGAGGCTGAGTCCATAGGTTCTCTTGGCATTTTTCTTACAAAGGTCTTTGAAGTTTTGGTCATAACAAGTGTGTAAGTAGAAGGAGCTGAACCACAAAAGCAAAGCTAAAAAGAACAGTTCTTTTTTTGCGCAAAAAAAAAGGGAAAAAGAATCAACTGTTAGGGAAGTGTGGCTATTTCAGTTGTCCAACCTAGGTGGTATTTATAATTGCATAACTGTAGTAAGAATTAGGCACTGTGAGTCAGAATGAAGTGGCCTTTTTTACTAAGAGGTTTTCTCTGTGATGGTGATATTTTACTCTTAGTGGTTTGTTTGTTTTCTGGCACACTGTGAAATGCAAATGGTAATGTCATTGTATGCTATCATTCCTATTCATAAAGGAATATATGAGATAATGCTAGTTTCAGGATTATCTCTTTAGTTTTACTTTTTAGGTAAGCTGCCACTCAGTGTGGCCCAATTGCATTAATGCAAATGTTTTACTAAAAATAATATTTCAACCCAGAGGCAAAAAGGCCTCTATATTACTATACTCTGTACTGCTTTACATATTTTTAGTTTTTGGGGAAGCTCCTTTCATATTTCATTTGGCATCAACTGTTTTTACATCAAAAATTGAATTATTTCAGTGACAGTTGTGACAAATAAAAGTATTTTTTTTCCTTAGCTTTTCTTTGAAATGAGGAAAACTTACATAGCCCAAAACCTATCAGTATATTAGGTAACAACATACAAATGAACCTGCATTGTATAACTAAGAAGAGCTAATGCATATGTTTGAGCAAAGGTTGATTGTCAGGTTGTGGCTTCATTGACAGGCAGAATATTTTTGTGATTGATTGGGTTCAGTCATTACATCAGTGCAATTAAAGAACCATATCCTTTCCAGACTTGCTGACTCGCTGATGATACACTTATGGTTTTCTTTGATTTCTCCCAACTACCTGATCCTGTTCTGTCCATACTAGGTTGTAAATGACAATAGATTTGGTACCTATACAAACAGATCCAGTTGTGCCATTCTAGAGAATGCAGCAGATATATAGAGTGTATTGTATAATAGATCCATCAGCTAAATAGAACAACTCTGACTATTTTTAATTTTTTTGAGGCTTTGAGGCAGAGAGGGCTTTGTAGTGATGGGTCAAAATGCAAAGCCAAGATTGTCAAGTACATTTTGAGCAATCACCTTTAACAGCATGTGGTAGTAGGCTTTGAGGAGGGTTTTTTTGCTTCATGGACTTACTGCTCTGCTTTTTGCAGTCTGCGAAGATTAATGTTGTGAAAACGCCATCCCTATCTCTTCCCTTAACACCAAACACCTTCCTAGAATTAATGCAGAATTAATGTGTGACCAGCCAGGCTTGAACCTGTGTAATTTTGACATTTTCCAAGGAAACAAATTAATTCATTATAAAACATAATGAGAGAAAGTTGAAATAGCCTTTTTTCTCATATATTCTGTATACTGTTGCTATATTGTAAGTTGCCTTCTGCATTGTAATTTTTATTATCATGCTCTTTATAGGTGGCCCAAAACTTTGGCCGGGATAACAGCTTACCATCCCTGTCTCCAGTATTCTTTTAACTCCATTGCATTTCACAGTGGTGCAGAAGTGCCTAAAGCATGGCGTAAATGTAATCGAACTGGACGCTGGGATGAAGAAAACTATTCTGAATGTCCTTATTCACAAGAAATAACTCAAGTTCTTCATGCTTTTAGTCAGGTAATGTTATGAAATCTAGAGCTTCTCTTCTCTAGTACTAATTTTGTTCGATACCTTGCAAGAAATGTCTGTTTAGCCACAAGTTTGGGATAGATGAACTTCTGACAAAATGCTTTACTTGAAAGACAACAATGTGTTTCTTTGGTAATTGGAAATTGTAGTAGAAACAAGAGCACAGCATTTATTGCCTTTATTTTAATTTTTTTTCCTTTGAGTGTTTGAAGTCTAGATGATCATTAGTAATGTTGCCAGAGCGATCAGTGCTTCACTTCCATTCCTTCTTTGTTTTCTCCTTGTGCATTTTTCCAGAAAAATATTAATTTCTCTTGAAGTCCCATATCAGAGTTTTGTCAGCCAAAGTGCCTTTCTTTATGAAGTGAAATGAAGCTTACTTTAGAATGCCTTTTTGATCTCTTCAAGAAAAGCAGTACTTAAAATTGTTTCTTATGGATAAGTAAAAGAGAGAATAAGATGAAAAAGAAGATGGATGGAAATTAATGACAAAAAAAGAGCATAAGAGGAAACAGCATGAGGGATGGCCCAGATGTGTAACTGTCGTACTAAATTTTACAACTTTCAGTTTCCTCCCTAGTTTCTTCCCTAGTGGTATCAGTAGTGCCACATAAGACCACAGAAAGTTTTTTTTCGGATGGGTTCATACTTAAAAAAGAATTATTAAAATATTAAGAGAGGCAGTGCAATTATAGGTTAATAATTAAGAAGGTGTCTAGAATCAAGTCCATGCTCCTGTTAAGCAATGAGGTTAGGCCAGGTTTCTCAGGGCTTTAGCCACTCAGGTCTTTACAGCCTCTGAGGATGGAGGCTGCACAACTTCTGGGGGTAACCTGTTCAAATGCCTGACTATCCTCATGACAGGAAAGATTTTCTTCATAACCAGACTGAACTTTTGTTTCAACTCACTACCATTGTCCCTTATTCTCCCACCATGCACCACTGTATATAGGAACCCTTGGTGTTGTTTTCATGATGATCTAGAGACAGGGCGAGGTTAGTAGCTTGGTGTATTTTATGAGGCCAGATAGTTACAGTCTAGAAGAAGTAGATAAAAATCTTCAAAATTTGTTGGCCTGTTGTGATGGTTTCTTCAGATAACAGCAATGAAATCTAAGACCTAAGGCTGAAGATATATTCATGTGCCCCTGAAATTTATATCCATGGTATATTGATGCACATAAATCCGTGTGAAATTATAGGAAGCATTATACAGATGGATGTGATCTCCAATCTTTAAAGAGAATGAAGCTAGCTGATTTATTACACCTAACAATTCTGATGTATTTTCAGATGCACATCAATTTGACAACCGTGCTTGAATTTTCCCGCCAGCTGACAGCCTACACAAGAGGTGCTTCCCTCTTTGCAGATAAAATGGATGTAATATATTTGGCTTATATAATGGAAAAGTTAATTGTCTTCGTGGATGAAGTTCAAGATGTAAGATATTTTCTCTATACTGAAAAAAAGTATCACTTAGGAGTGAAGTCTTCACATATGGCCCTGTCTTAATGCATGCAGGCACACACTGAAGAGTAGCTTCTGAAACTGATTGCTCACTGCAAGTGTTCTGCCTATACTGTGATATGTCTCTTTATGCCAAAAAAACAACTAAACCTTCTCCTCTGACTGACAAGGGCATTGCTGCTTAGGAATAAAAATGGGTTTTTAATAAGCCACTTCTTTAATTCTTTTTTAAATTTTAATTTCTAGCATGTCTGACACGGACTCATGGTGCCTCTCCATCTGGTCACTGGAGTTACACATGCTTCTTTTGTTTTCTCCATTTCATCAGGAGGTTTTCACTGAGTTTTGAAAGGAAGTATCACTTCATGTAAAGAGAAGATAATATGTCTTTATGTGTAACTTCGTACAGAAACTTTTAGCATTATGTATGCCATTTTTACAGGGAGTTATGCAAACCCTCTGGGAAAACTAGGTTTTTACACAGAACAGAAATGTTCATCCTAGCTTTGTTACTGTTAATTTTCAGAGTAACTTCTAGCATAAAGATTTCATAAGCTGTAATTTTTGTACACATGATAGCTATAGTTAAAACATTTGTTTTCTTTTGGTTTGGCAATGTTCATTCCATTCTGGCTCTGGGAATTGTAACAGTTAACATTTTAGTGCCAATTCAAGCCTCCAACTTCAATTTCACTATTATACACTAAACCTAAAGTGTATTATTAAGTGCTCTCCAAGAATCACGTTTCAAAGCTGCAACTTTATTTCACCTCAAAATCCTGATAAGATCTCACTGCTTTCTGACAAAACAAAAATTTAAAATTCAAAATAAGCGTTTGGATTTGCCATAAAGTCGCTTTATATTTCTAGCAGTTGCTGCATTATCTTTAAAATTAAAGTTGAGCACCATCTCTACTCTTCTGATTTCTTCCACCTTTCAAGTAGATTTCAGTTTCTGATCTTTGGTATCAAAACATCTCCATCACTTATCTTTATATATCTTATTTAGTAATCTCTTATTATTTTCTTAATTCAAAGCATTTCTCCTAATTTCTCTCTTGTTTCCTTCTTCTATTTTTAAATTTACACTCGTTTTCTCCCTCTCAAGTTCACTGAGTAGGATCCTCATTCATTGAGCTCTCTACTAACACCCATTTCTGAACTCTCACTCACAAGGTGCAAAATTACATGTGAAGTTTAAGTGTCAATAGTTTCATGCCTGAGGCTACACTTGTAATTATAAATCAGACTGAACTTCATTTAATACAAGACAGCTGAAAATACAGGAATATAAAACCATTAGAAATCAATTAAAATGCAATTTATCAAAATAATTTAAAAAAAAAATTAGGTAAACTAGTATAGTTTCTGTACATCAGCTCTGGGGAGTGCCTCCCATTCAGCAAGGGATTGTTCATTTTTATACAAGCTGATGGTACTTTGTCCCGTCTGGTGGTTCACCTCTCAAACACGAGCTTCAGCAGCTGCACTGGGGACGTACTTGCAACACACTACAACTTTTTGTCAGGACAATACACACATATTAGCCCAAATTTTTGTATTTTTTCATTGCATGCCTTTAATGCATTTAATTATAATATGAATTACTTCCTTTTCTTATTTTTCTCCTTTTTTGTATTTATAGACTATTGTTCTGTCCTCAGAAAGTTTCTTCTTAGAAACTTGGTGTATGCTTCAATAGTTTTTCAGAAATCACTCCAGTCTCTTAATGTGATTCGTTATTATTCATTGTATCAGTAACTCTGTCACATTGTCAAAAGCCATCTAGAATTATCTAGTAATTATGTTCTCAAAAATAGATTAAATATTCCAGGAACAGTCACATAAAATTTCACATACAGTCTCATTATTTTGGTGTCCTTTGCAATACATGCGAAATTTATTTATTTTTTATGGAAAACAGAACTAACTTCATAATTCCAGCCATTTCTTAAACTTTTTTCACCATTTGTAAACTTCTTTTTCCTTTGCACTGAATTATCTGTATATTTGCCTTATTTTTCTGTTTCTGTTAGTGTGACTTCTTAGCTCCTTGAACTTTTCTTTAGCAATATTTATCTCAGTCATTTTTTCTCTTCTATATACCATTTTATTCAGGTTTATTTATTACAACACTGTATATCTTTGCCTTCAAAAATAGTGGTAATGTGGTCATGTTAATTTTTGAAATTTTATTCAGATGAAGTGTTTGAATTTTAAAAAGTTTATTTAAGTTTGAAATAATTACCAGAAAATATTCTCAGTGATTTTTATTCTTTCTACTAATAAAATTTCAAACATATACCAGAATCTGCAACACGTCTTCTGGCAAAACAAAGATCTATCCTTCTGGGTTAACACAAGCATGAATTAAAACTTCCAAACCTATGGCTAAGGAGATGGTCTAAGTTTGCATCAGCACCTAAGCCATGTCTCAAATTTACCGCACTATGTCTGTAACAAAGATGTCTTTCAAATATCCTTTCCTTCTTTTTTTTCTCCCCCTTACTTCCCCCTCAACATTTTTTGATTAAATATGAAGCAGTTCTGTAGAAGTGCATGGCCAATTTTAATTAGTTTAAGAAAGAGGGTGATAATTCTGGCATTCTGTTTATTGCCTGATGAGAGACTCAATTTGTCTGGTGTATCTAGAAAACAGGCTTTAAAGTTGTGAATTAATAAGCTTTTCCTTGATGTGAGTTGTACTTTCTTTTCTTGGTTTTTCTATTTTGGTCCATTTAATTTTCTTTATAAAATCAAAACTGTCTTTGAATGATGGTTACCAAGAGAAATAAGGTGTCTGCTTTCATTTGTACTCTTATCTACTCTTTTCTTATTCTGGAAGTTTTACAGACAATACCATTTTTGGGTTTGGGGTTTTTTTCTCTTCCAGGTTGGAGATGCTCTTATTGAAATTGCCAGCAATATAATGTTGGTTGATGACCATGTGTTGTGGATGGCTCAAAAGGAAGACAAAGCCTGCACCAGGATTGTACGATGTGTGGAACACATTGCAAGTCAAATATTGACAAGTAACATTCAAGTTATATCTAAGGTATTTCATAAAATTACAAAACTTTGCATAAGATTTTTTTTCTCTTGAATTCTATTTGGAAGACCAAAGGATTTTTTAAAGTATCACAGATAGTATTAAAAAATGGTTTTCTTGATTTGATCAATTTTATTTATTGTTACAGTAGAGTGTTCACATAACTTTCTAGTGTCCTTACTATTCACTCAGTTTCTATTTTTATTGCCACTACAGTATATTGGTTTATTTTGAAAGGTCCAAGTTGAGTGAGTGAGGAGTGAAATTTTTAAGTAAAGACAACAGGATCCCTTGTTGCCTGGAGATTTTAATATGCCTTTACGAGAGGATTCTAGACAATTCTTGCTTAAAGCATTTAGAGGGTTATCAAAATAGGTCTATCATGTGATGAACATTACTGATTTGGGGTTAGTTTTAGTTTTTTAGAAGCAAACTGTAGCTGTTTGAAATATTTTTTTTAATTCCTTGGCCTCCATCTACACAAATCTGCCACTTGGATACTGAGGGATTGACATTTGTACACTGAGACACTGTCTTTTTGCCAGTTTCAACATCTAATTAGTAGAAATACATCTAAATCAAAAGCTTTAAACTTACCCTTTTAGAATTTTAGATAAATACTTTAAAGCCTTATCTCTCCTTGGGTTAGTTTGCTTGCTTGATTCTGCTTGCTGGATTTTAAACAACCTCTATTCTTTTCTCAGTTGTCCACTGCATTTACACGAAAATACTATTAAAAAGTGAGTTCAGGTACCATTTCAATTACAGCAATAATGTATAAAAGTAAAAGAAAAAAAAAGGAATTATAAGCTGAGCTGAATTACTGAGTGAGCCAAATAACATAATAGCCTTAGTTCCTTCACTGTATGTTTCCAGAAAAGCAGTCTTTCAGACAAAGACAAAAATATATTGGACTGTTTTCTGTAGGAAGGTTTTTATTTAATTTACATTTATATAAAAGAATCAAATTTGCTAAAAGTATATTAAATACGCAGAGACATTAATGTCCCTTCTAGAAGTATTTTTCACTGTGATAGCTAGGAGGGCTCTGTTGTTTTATGCTTAAATTTCTTTTAAATGTCAAGTGACAAAGGCCACCTTTTTTTTTTTTTTGTCAGTGCTTCAGGAAGCTGTTGACATTACTGAAAACAGTAATTCTGTGTACTCAAACGTAGACCTGTGTCAATAACTGTTTGGCCATGCTTTGGTTTTTTGCTTCTTATGGTTTTCTGTAGGAGAATTAGTTTACTCTTGAGTGCAATTTGTAAATAAACAAAGCTGTGGAGTATTTCTGGTGTCATCTCATTCAATACCAAACACGTCTGTTCCTTCGGGAGGCAAGCCAGCAAACTGTCTCACAGAAATTGCATCTACTTTCTTTATTTTAGGAAACAGCAAATAAAACCCCCAAGCTTAGGTAGGCAGTGGCTTATAGTACAGTTTCCAAAAAAAAGAGCAACTCTATAAGCTGTGTCAGCTGTTGTTGCATAGCATCGTTTAGATTGGAAAAGACTTTTAAGATCATTGAATCCCACCATTAACTCAGTACTGCCAGGTCCACCACTAAACCATGTCCCTAAGTGCCATGTCTCATGTACATGACTGTGTTCCAGCATTGAAAAGCTACTTGGGAGCCATGACTGTTACTCCTGCATCGATTTTGGGATGACAAAAATGTTTTTCCAGTTCCAGGAGGCTGGGGAATGACTGATTTCAAGGTCAGAAATATACCAGGATGGAGAACTTTGTTTAGATCTTCTTAAGTTTCCCTTGCTGTCTAATGGCATACAAAACACTCTGCAGGAAGAGTGACCACTAGCAGCTTTGCAGTACTAGACAATTTCACATAAATATATAAAAATATTATATGTTTAATGTTTCATGTAATAATCATACAGCGATAAAACAAAGAAGACATTGTTTTGCTGCCTGAGGAGCTCCGGCCCCGGAGTGCTCAGGTCCTCAGCTGTGGTGAGGCCAGGTGGGGACACCAGGCTGTAGGTCAGGGTGAGGGACAGGCCCAGTGATGGTGACCAGACCCAGCTGCATCCTGGTGGTCACCAGGCCAGGTGGTGGTGATGAGGATGGCCCCAGGTCAGTGGAGGACAACAGGGCTGGAGTCAGCCCTCATGGAGCTCAGCTGAGGCTTTGGAGTAGCTTCAGCTTGGCACTGGACCAGAAGGAAGCAAATGGAAGCCCCCTCCAGAGCAGAGCCCCTGGGTGCAGCCAGAGAAGCCAGGGGTGCCCTGGGCAACCAAGTGCTCTTAGGTTGGGTCTGTATGGCTAGCACACCCAAATGAATTTCTTTTCAGTGTTGTTCTGAGGCGCTTTTTTGCTCCTCCTTTTGTTTTATTTCTGTGTATACACGTTAGATGTGCAGTTTGAAAAGGAAGCTTTCCTTTTGATAACAACAAATGATGGCAAAACTTACCTCAAGGCTTCTGTCAGACACGTGCAATAGTTTTAAAACCCAGCCCCTGAAGAGCTTTCATTTCACTCTCCACCCAGTGAGACTATCAGAGTATTTTAGACAACATAGCTCTTTGTGCTCTCAGCATTTGCAGCCTTCAGCGCTACTCTCAGCATACCCAGGTAACAATCCCCTTTGGTTCTTCTGCTGAGTGGTGCCTTTATCAGAGGTTTAAGAAACGGACAACAAATTATCATTTTCTGCATCTGTACTGCTTAGAGACAGGATTAACTGTGGCTTGTTTCCATGGATAATTTTGTTCTGGGTTCATCTGTATCCCTTTTGTAGCTCATTTTGCAATTCTAGATAATGAACACTAGTTTACCTTGCATTTTGCCCATCTGTTTCTAGGTGCTGACAATGGCTTGTCCACACTGTTTAGACATTATAAGGCCTTTACAAGTAAATTTTGGGAGTGGAAAACCCCAAATAATTAAAGAATTTAATATTGAAAATTTAAGAAATAGAGTTCACTGTTGTGAAATCACTTGTATCCTTATACAGCATTATCTAGCAATCATTCTGTTCACCACTACCCCACCAATGTAGTGTTATGCCCATTGTATAAAAGAAAACATGAAGCTATGAATAATTAAATCGGTTTTCCCAAGATTAAAGAAAACCTGTTAACCACGGGAGCTTTAACTGAGCCATGGAGCTTGATTATAGTATTCTACAAGGAGTACAATTTGTAACTCCTTGAAAGGCTATCTACAGATGATACAAAAACTTACAGAGGGAAACCTAATTTCAGATTTTTTCAGACTTTTCAACAATCAAACACAAAAGGTGTTTGATTCTTACTGATCTTTGACATTTTTATTCAAGTATAAAAAATAAATCACCATCAAGCAAGGACAGAAGAGGTGGAAATTTCATATAAAAAAAGGAGGTTTTAGGAATTTAGAAACAACTGAAAAGAATCTTTAGGGTACTTCTACTTTATAAGTAGCAGTATCTTACTTATATGTAAAAAAGTATTAAAATATATTGTAAGCTTCTGAATTTTGTGTAATTTTGACAAAAAGTAAAATGCTTAATGAGACTTCATTACTTTCATTTTGGAACTATGCAGAATCACCAGTGACTGAAGAAGGTATATTGAAAAACCATTTGATAAGTTCAAAAGAATACTGGCAAGTCATGCACTGTATCTCATGCTAAAATTTAATTTGTTCTGGTACTGTGGTTTTTACACAGTTAGGCTACCCATTATCCTGCTCTGATTTTTTCATGCAAAGCATTTTCTTTAGATTCATTTATTAGCATGAATTAATGCCATTTTCTTCAGTGAAGTAATTTCTTGTCAGCAAAATGCCCTGAATTCTGAAGGATTCACACCTGTTTTTACTAAGTAGATTTACAGTACTTCTGTACTGCTAGCTTGCACAACAGAAGCAAGTACAATAATGGGAATCTGCTCCATTGGTACACTTTCCCTGCTGCTAAAGTTGCTCATTTGTGGCTTAACTCAGGTATCTTTACATTGCAGTCAGTATGTAAAATGCATACACTCACAGATCACTAAACAATCTGTGCCTGGAAGCAGAAACCGTATAGTCCTATTGGTGTGGTACCAGTCTAAGCTAGTCAACCTGATTATAATATGAGCTGTTTATCTCATGCACAGGCCTGTGACGAAATGAAAATACTAGTTTAAGGATAGAGATGCATATCTGCACTCTGCTACAACCTCCATGTAGACACTTCACCTTGCCAAAGGGTAGGCCACAAACCTACCTGTACATGGTGTTGCCTTGAACCACATAGTCATGTTCAATATCATAATGGAATATGATCTACTAAAAAAAATATTCAACTACTAAATAGCTAAGAAGGTTTCTGTTTCATTCTGGGGTAGAAAGCACATCCTTGTTCATTTTTTAAATAATTCTTATGCCTGCTGTTGCTAGTTCTTTTTATAACTGTATTACTTTAATTCCAGATTCCATTGAAGCTAATAATGACACAATTGCAAAACTGATAAAATAGTAACTAATATAACTGATATAAAGTGATACAGTCCTATGGAAGGAAGATTTGAGCACTATGCTGTTGTACAATTCTGTATCCTATTTTTAAATAAATCCTGTTTTCTTTTTCACCCTGTGAATTTATATAGAAGTCTATACGTGCACAATCCATTATAAAGTATATGCAGTAGATACACAATGCATGTAGAATAATGCATTTATGGTTAATGACTTTGTGACATAACTGTTCTCAATGTGTTCACAGGTATCTCGTAATATTGCTCTGGAAGCCTTTATGATCAAGCCATCTAGTTTCACGGGAATGACTTGCACTGCCTTCCAAAAAGTATCTGCAAGTTCTGACAAGTCAGAGATGCCTGAGATGGGAAGATGGGAAGCAAATCACAATCCTGATCTATATTTGAATTTCAAGTGCAACACTGGCAATGTGAATGGTTCTTTGGTGAATTCTTCTACCAGGGTAAGTCGGTACGACTGTGAGTATAAGTTGTCTACTTTAGCATGTTTTCATTAGTACCTTTAGGCAGAATGCTGATTTGTAAAATGCGCATTTTATGTGTTGTTAACATTGTAAAGTGGTTAATACTTTCAACATGTAAGTGGTCTTAAACTGGTGTATTGGGTGCAGTATATTTTGTTGTGCTAATGTGAATAGAAATGAGTACTTACCTTGTTTCTATCTCTGGTCTAGTTCTGCAAACTTTTTTATGTGCTATGTGTAAGCAACCTCTTTAAATTAATGTGGAAATATTTGTTTTAGTGAGACACTCTCAGGGGATTTTATATTGCAAAGATGTATTTTTTAGGGAAATAACATTTACTTTCACTAAATAATATTACACTATCATCTGGACTTTATACTGAGGGAGTGTTATGTTTGACTTTTTGAGTGGTAGCTGAAGAAAATAATAAATAAGCCTCTTAATAAAATGCACTGTTGTTATCAAATAATGAAGTGGAACAATTAAATTTTGATCTTGCAGGAAATGGAATTTTGTATTTGGCCGAGCATGTTATTAAATTTAAGTATTACAGTGTTGAATTTTTGTTATCCTTGAGCTGAATCTCATTTTAATAGGCTTATTTCTTGAAATATTTACTATGAAAAAATAATGCTTTTTCCATACTAGTTTATGGAATTTGAAAGTCTTTTGATTGAAGTTATTTTCCCTTTGGTGCATTTTTATTTGTCTGGGCTATGCAGTCGGTGATATGGTAGTTTGCATTCTCAGGGACTTCTCCTAAAAGGGGTCGTCTTAATAATGGAAAATAGGTGAAATTTGTTTCCTTCAATGGAGTTCATTTTTTTTCTGTGGGCACTGCTAACATATCTATCTATATGAAAGAGGAATTCTGAAAAGAGATTGTCTCTGAAAAGAAGCAAGTTTGCCATCCATAAGATGAAAAACAAATGTCAGGGATCTACAAGTTAAAATATTTCTACAAGAAGCAACACTGGAACACTGCAGCATTTGTGGTGGTATTATTGACATAGAAATATACATGAGACTACCTGAATTGGAAAGCTTTCTTTATGGGCTCTACCAATATATCTTGTACTCCAGAAACTGAGTACCAACATTTTTAGTAAATTAGTCTCTTTATGCTTGGATGGTCCAGCACTGGTGAATCTCTCCTGTTATAAAGAATCCTACCATAAGTACAAATTTCTCACCTCTTCTATTAGTATACACGTGTCAAATATGCAGAGTGAGTTCGAACATTTATTTGAAGCCTTTCTAAAATATTGTCAGAATGTCACAGTTTAATGATCTCAGTAAAATCTTTCCTTGTGTGCTTTGAACCTACCTGACTTTAAACCATGTACAAAAGGGAAATGCTACTGATCATATAAAGAAAGAAGCTAGGAGAAAGTAAGCTTGTTACCATGCAAAGCAATTTTTGAAGTATGTGATATATATTCTGACAGAAGTGACTTTATTAGGTGGGTCACTAGTTATCACCTGTATATGAATTTGTAACTGTTGTAACAGCACAGTACAGGAGATTATAGATTCAGCTAAATGTTAATTACATGGATTTATATTTTAACACTAAGGTACACGCAGGTTTTAAATGTGGTATCCGAATAAACAGACTGAATATATTCCTTTAACTTAATCCTGTAAAGCAAATTTTCATTCATTGTTGTTCTCTGAAACTTTTAGGCTAAGCACTCCTTTAATTCATTCTGAATTTAGTTACATTTTTTCACTCTTTAATGCTGTGATATATAGAATTGCAACTGATAACAGAAAATGGGATTCTTTATCATCATCATCCACTAGTAAAATTATTTCTATATTTGCTCAGCGGAGACAAAACAGTAAACTTTCTTGACTGTGCTATGCAAAGTTTAGGAAAATAGAGAATTTGTGATGGAGGTCAGAATTGCTTCTTTTATTGTATGTGATCTTTGGAACTTCATCTTAGATGCTGACCTTATTCTTATAATATTCCTCTATTTAGTATACTATTAATGATGAAGAAGGGAAAAAAAAACCTAATTAAAATCAGTAAGTACAAATGGTAATCACAAATTTAGTTTACTTCTAATAAAAATGTGAAAAATTGCTTAAGAAGCTTATTAAAAGAGAATGTTTATATATTTTTGTGCTAAATAGTGTAGCCCTCTTTAAACGTATCATCTGCACACTAAACATAAACAATAGGTTATGTTGTCTGTTGTTAACAAATTGCACTAATCAGTTAAAAAAGTGAATACTCATGGAGCAAACTGTGGTCAGTTGATGGCAGAAAGCTGAAATAGATGAGCATAAACTATCTTGTTAGTACAATCAAAGCTTTGTAGTTTACTCATAATGATATTTCCTGACAATGGTAGGAAATTGATACTAATTTAGTCAGTGGTTTCCGGTACATAACTTAGCCTTATCTGGTTATTATGGGATAAAAGCCCCAAAAAGGTTAAGAAATATCAAAATTTAAATCAATGAGTAAAAACCAGTTTTAAAAAAATAGACTTTGAAAATTAAATAATTTAAAAAGCACTGAAAGAGGTCCACCATTCAGGGATATTCAGGAGACAACTGTTAAAATATGTTTATATCTCCTTGTGGTTCAAATATGTGGTAGATCTTTTATAGACTAATTTGCAGTGTTTTCAGACCCTAAAGCAAATTATTATTGCAGTTTGATACACAAATTTTTATCTTTATATCTAGTTCTGACTCTGTAACTAATTGCAAGTCTGAAGAGAATCGTTTATGACTATTGCAGACAGAAGTTGTGTCTGGTAGGATTTAGACCCAAATGCTTTCTCTTAGATCCCATTTATGCTGTTGGTAGGAGGCTTTTGCTGCCTGACTGTACCCTACTGGATGGGGGGGAAAAGGCTTAGATACATATTCTGAGTTTTTGATTCAGTAGCATATATTTTGACAAAGTGGTTGCTTTCTTCTCTGGTAAAGTAGGCTTAAGGGGATCTTCCCAGTGTGGGACTCCAGACTGAGATCCCATCACAGGAATCTGTGCTCCTGAGGCACAGTTCTGTCCCATGAACTGTCTGTGGTCTAAGAATATTGCAATAGGGATATGACAATAACACATCAACAAGGCTGTTGTAACATTTGAACTCAGCCAATGTGAGAATAGCTTATGAAATTTTAGTGCCATGCAGTATGAATCCAGTGCCCGGTTCCCATTTGATACCAGACCTGAAGCATACTTTGAACTTAATCTCTGTTCCAGCCTGATCCTGCAGAATATCTCCAGTGTTCAAAGGTAATCACTTGTAACCCTTCTTCTGACTCAGTAAAATTGCTTCAACATAGAATGAACCTTTAAACTTCGTGTACTATGGTAATGAAATGTGTGGTTTATAGGGAACTGTAGATTCAGTATTTGTGCTTCGACTTTAAAGAACGTATTTTATTAGCATAATTTACAGTTTCAGCTTCATTGAGAATGCTTATCAAATGAAAAGTCTATTCCTCTTTATTCTCCTGACGCACAAATTAATTGGAAGTGAAGATTTGAAATTTCAGTAATATATATTTCTTATGTAATCCCTGACTTCTGAAATTTGAATTCCTCACAATAGTCTCCATACATTCCATTTAACTCTTCAATTCTATTTATTTCTTCTGTGCCCTGAGCCAGACTGACCTTTTGATTTGTCAGGTTGTATTACAGGTGATGTCCAAGTGATAAAATGTTAAAAGTTAAATTGGTACCAGAGATGCTAACCACAAAAACAAATTCTAAAGCGCTTTGACAAAATCCTGTGATTACTTACTTATACCACATTTTAGAAATGTTCTTGTCTCAGATACATACTGGAAAATACACAATCAATGCAAGAAAAGGTTTTATCTTGCATAAAATAAATTTTAATTGTCAGAATGTAGATATAATGTATACATAATGGTAAATGCATAGGTAAAATTACCAGGAGTGCTGAAAACAACCTCATGCAAAGATTTCCACCAAGTGAGAAGAGGGTAGGGTAAAGCACAGAATTAAAAACCCAAAGAGGAATTGTGAAGGGAAAAATTATTGTTACTAATTTCATTGAGTTGTTTATCCATTTTAAGATACATTTTTCCGTGTTCAGGATGCATGTGTACAGAATTTTTTCAATACATAAAGATCAGCTATGGAAATTTAGAATTCAAATAATGTACAGAATTTGTGGACAATGTAATACAAATTAATATACTTCCTGCAGCTTGCACTGAAGATGACTCATTTTGATTTTTCTGGTTCAGTTTATCATACTAAGTGTTCCCCACTCCAGATCTTCTTTCATTCCATTCTACACTAAAAAATTACACAAATGTTTTTCAGTCTCCTATTGAGAAGATTCACATTGAAATATTCCATAACCACATACATCATAATAAGAAAATACCATCCAACATAGTCAACAAAATACTGTTATACTACAGTGTGTCACAGTATAACGTTAGGGTAATTTTGGGGTTTTTTTCCTACTGTGTAATAACTAGTAGGTTGATAGGCATCATAAATGTAGCATGAATTATGTTGGCATCATCATTTTCATCATGACTGCTTCTAATTTCCCAGCACACATTGCTTCATAGAGAGTATTGCACCACTTTCCTCATCAAATACGATGAACTTCCAGTATGTCTGTATCATACAGAATAGTACAAGATTATAATTTTTGTTCTAATTGTGTAATTTTTACAACTGCAGAAAGCCTACAATAAAGAAAACACTACCAAGCAAACAAAAAATTAGTTTCTCAGTTTCATATGTATGGCATATTACAGTGAGACACTAGGCTCAATGCTGAAATATATAATATCAAAGCCTATTTTGTTTCAAAATATTTTTGTTTAATCTTGACATATTTGTAAAATATTTTGCAAACACGTCCAGATTAAAAATTCAGGTCAAGACATTTCATGTTACACATCAGAATTTGCCTTGTTCCCTTTCCTTTGGGAAAAATGTTTTGCCCATTTTTCTCTGTTCTCTTTTCTTTTCTTTATGTGTCTTAGTGGCCAAAGCATTTTGCTCTTCTTCTCTTGGATAATGATATTAATTTGAAAATTTTCTCTGGGAACATACAGGAAAGTTTGCTTGGGTGTAAATTTGATGAATTGATTTTACAGTAGCTAGTCTAGGACTGTTTCTCCTTTCTCCATGAGTAGGTTGTGGGTACTGTCACAAAGGGATATCTTATGTGATGTAGGCATTTTAAAGTTTATTGTATTTTACCTTCATACTTCTACATTTATTCTACTTTTTAAAAAAATCTTTAAAATGTAGTCTTAACTTAGTCCTCTGCTGGTTTTTATTGTGATTTAGAATCTATCGAGACATACAGTATCTATTTATTCAATATTCTAAATAATTACATTCATTATAAATTTGCATTTAACTTTTTATCTAAGAGGTATCAAAAAAGTAGGTATTGGTATCTCTCTTATTGCAGCCATGGAACCCTTGTTTTAACATAAAATTTAAAATAAGTAAAAACATCTAGCAGTATGATACATAAACTAGTATTTTCTGTGCAGGCATTAATTTGCTTGCAGGTGGATTTAGGTTGTACACTGAGTATTACCTATGGAAAAAGCTGAAATGTCTGTCGTTCAGTTAATTAGAGAGTTTAATTTCAAATTGAAAACCAGACAAGACAAACTGCCCCTCTCTTTCCAGAATGCTCAAATCACACATTTTTATATTGATACCTCTTACTACTACTCCTTCTCAAACAATGAATTTATATTTTTATGCCTACTATGACACCTTCATAATTTGCACTTTGGTATTCTATGTTCAATATACCTGCTGTTTATTTTTCTCTGCACGTGTTTCCATGGTCTTTTATAATGTGGATGGCAATCCTGCAGTTACAGATCTTTCTAAACATTGAGAAAATGAAACAGTGCCAAAATGCTATTAATGCATGTGTGACAAATGTCAATTATATTAGGTATACAGAAGGTTTTCTACAATTCTTGTATTTGTTTATCATATGCTTTAACACATAAAAATTAATGTATGTAGGAAGGTAGGAAAAATTTATCACTTTTTTCTGTTTCATAGGTGCTTAGAATGAACTTTAAAATGTGTAATTACAAGCTCCTGTCCTTTTGGGTTTTTTATCATGTCCTTTTCCACTTCTCTTTTATCATATATAAAGCTTATTCTGCAAATAACATCAGTCATATGGAAGTGCTTTCTGAATTTCATTGATGTTCTAGGAACATGTATTATGTTTAAAAGTTAAAGTTGTTTAGCCATTTAGTCATACTCCTTTAATGTTAGGTATAGTTAGAAGTCCAGACTTGTATGTCTGAAGGAGTGAAAAGAATTCTGAATAGCTTGAAGAGAATAAATATAAGGACAAAAAGACTGTGAGAGTTAGAAACTTGTATTTGATATAAATTCTGTTATTTGGACTCACATTTGCTTTCTTGTGAAACAAGCTTCTGTTCCTGAACACATGAAGCACATTGATTTTACATGTGCTGTCAATATATATCTGAGAGATGTGCTGTCACTCTGTAATCCACAATGGTTGGGTAAAAGACTGATTTTCAGCACCATTGCTCTTGTTACAGGAAAGTTCTCTTTGGGATTTCCCAAAGGGCATTATAAGATTAGTTTCCTTCTTATAAACTATCAGACTCCTTCATGTGCATTCTGCTGTTAAATAATAGTTTGTACACTAATTAAGATAAATCACGTAACAAAAACTCATTGACACTGTAACAATTATTAACACAGTATGTTAGTTGTGGGAACATATTTTAAGTTAATTTAATGGTACAAAGGTATTAATGAACAAGTACAATACTGAGTACAAGAGCAAGTCCCAGTTCTGCTTTGACTTCTGAGGACTTCAACCCCAATTTTCTCACTATATAAAATAAAATACTCATAATTTTCTTACTGCATAAATGATAAATTTTTTACATTTTTATAGAACTCTGTGTAAGTTAAATATTTTTAACTACTCTTTTCTAAACTCTTCTTTCTGATGTTTATTTTATTTCCTCAGAGGATGATTGATGCCATCTAACAGAATATGCATCAACATCCAATAAATAATTACATTTTGTTTCTCAAAATCTGTTCACCACATGGTTGCTTAGATAATTCATTGATACCTATTTTTGTTGTTACAGAAGGCATTTCCAATTTCTAAATTGATAATTTTAGTAACTGTAGAAGTGTGTTTAGAAGTGTTTACTTTTTCTTTATTTTTTTCTTTTCAGTGTTGGTTTCTTGGCTTTTGTTGGACCACTGATGATGACAAAGAGTTCACTAAATAGATTGCTTTGATTATTAGATGATATGGCTGGATTTTTTTTCTGAATGTGGATTCTTCACCTAGAAACTCTAATTGTTTCCTGACTTTCCAGCTGTATGTGATAATCAGAGGAAATGGCCAACAGCACAGGGATGAGGAGGTTCCTTTGTAGGATTCAAACCCTGCAAACAACATAAAGGTGTTCACTGAAATGTGGAGTCTTTTTCCTTATGAAAGTGACCATGTTGGCTGGAACTCCTCTTAAGGAAAATGCAGCAGCGTATGAGGTCACATATCAAAGATTTGTGAGTGGTTTTTGGTTTTGTGGGTGTAGAGGAATTAATCTGTGTGATTTGCTGTGTGGTAGTTAGGATGCTGTAATTGTTATATTGTAGGAGTTTTCCAGAGACTATATATAGCCAGATAGAGGTAGTCATTACTGAATATGTAGTGGAAGTCAGCAATGGAATACAAGTTTTCAGTCCGGGAACTGGGTATGTTACCTCTATGTTAAAGGCACAGGGTGGACCTAGGGGTGCAATGATGTGGAATACCTCTTTTAAAGGGACTTTTGAAGAGATGACTATACCAGTGAGTTGATTTGTGAAAAGAGTAGTATGGTTCAGAGCTGTCTCTGTGACACAGGAAGTGAAATTTGAGTTAAAATATTACTGCCAATATTGCCTTGTTGTTTGCTGTTTATGAAGAAATTATTTCATTGGGCAGAGTGCTGTTTCTGTGATTTTGGTGGTCTTAGGTGGGAGAAGGGATGCAACCTTGGTTTCTTTGTTACTTCCAAAAAAAGTAGATACTAGTAGAAATCTCTAACGTTTCTTTCTTGAGTTGAAGGATTTAGTGATTTGTCTTTATGCTGGGAACTCTTTCTGCATTATTGATTAATGTATGGTTGGCGTAATATATATCTAGGAAAGCTTATAAATTAGTTAAATTGTAATTGAACATAATACATTCAGACCTGGAGAGTGCATATGGGATCATACCATAAGTTCCTGACTGTGAGTTATAAAAATTCCATTTTCAAAATTCCATAGTACTACATAAGAATAAATTCATTATTATAAATTATTGTTATTGTACTCCCAAATTGTCAGCGAAGGAACTTACTGGTGTTAATTGAGTTTGCAAATCATCAGTGGTTTTAATGCCAGATTAGTTTTTAATGAAGCACTTAAGCTCTGCTTTACAGAGAAAGGAATTTTATGTAGATATTAATTGTTTGACTTCATACAGAGACAGCCATTCTAAGTGAAGTTAATTTGCTTCACAATCTCTTTTTAGTGAATGAAACTCATAGACAACTTTCCTTTGTTTCTGAGACAACTTCAGGATGAAACACAGACATTTCCTTAAAGAACTTGAGAAAACCAGAAGGGTTTAAATGACTGTTCATCCAGGCCTTGTACCACTTTCTTCTATTAGTATCAATGAGTGACTAAAAAGTAATTTAAAAAAATACTAATCATAAATTGCAATTGTACTTAAAATGGCTAGAAATATTCAGTCCTTCAGGAAGAAACTTGAATCTAATGTTGTTTCAAATGCTAGTGAAAAGTGTTGAATTTAGGAATACAAGAAAAGCCGCAAGGGTCAGTCTAAAACTCAGTTTAGACTTGTTTCTTACCTCTGGTAGGAGTTAAATAGGCTAGAAGCTTTGGGAGACCAATATGTAGAGAAATGCAAGTGTGGTTGTACATTTCTCTTGCATGCACCTTTGTGTGCCTTATGGATTTCCTCAGCAACAGACTGTATCCAGACAATACATGAAGATTGTCAATACATTAAATTGGTTCCTTTTTTTGGAAAAAAATATCTGAACTTTTAAGACTTGATGTTTTAGGTCTTAGAATACCACACTTGGGTTTATTTATTCACTAAATCTTATTATATTTGTTCTTGTATGTAGAAATCACTCTTTTTTCTTAATGTAACAAGAATGGAAATGTACAAACCTGAGGAGTGATGATGATTGTTGAAAAGTCTGTTAACTTCCTCTCTGTATGCATGGAAATACGTATTCGTTCAGTATCAAACTGCAGTCCTGGAGGTTTTCTGCCATTAATCCTTGTGCTAGAATTTTTTTCATACATCCTGCTAAGAAGAAAAAAAGAGGGAGAAAAAAAAGTTGGCCAATTGTTTTAGATCAAAACAGGCTGGAGACTATGAATTATGGATAAACAAGATAACACTGAATTGTATTCTTTTCCTAAATTTAGGTTAAAACCCCTCAGACCAAAACTCTGATGAACCAGAATTGAAAAACACAATGACTAATTTGGTATGTACAGGTCATACAGTAGATGTAACAGCTGTGTAGTGTATGCTTCACTGACCAGCATATGCTGCTACTCTTAAAAGAAAAAGAATAAGCTTAGGACTTGACACTTAAAGAAAAAGATCACTTTTCTGTGACATTATATTACAGAAAGCCTCCTGTATTTCATAAGCTCTCTTTGATCAGTACTGTGTAAAGTGTCTTAACAGATTCAAAAGTCTTACTAAATATAGTCTAGCAAAGTTGCATATAATTATCAAAGTCATTGAACTGAAGAGTTATTTACAGCTATGTTGTGTTTCTTCAGCCTTTATTGCTGCACTTCTGATGATAGCAGTCATCTACAGAAATGCCACAGAATATCAAATATACTATTTAAGTGGTACTGATCATTTAAATGTGTACATTCTTAATTGCCACGTAAAATAGGATTAAATATGTATTCCTGTTTTAATAGCTCCTGTTCACCAGAACTATGGTTTTTCAGTCTCTGTGGACTTTCATTGTACTTGATTGATTCGGCATCTATATTTTAATCCTTCCTTTTCAGAAATTTCATGTCTGATTTAAGTGAAGTCTGTACTAAGTAAATATCTAACAGGAGAATATGTATGTAGTGTATTCAAATACATCTTACCCTTAGAGTTTGTTTTAATGATGTCAAATAACAAATCAAATAGCATAGTCAAGCTTCAGCATTGTTTTCTTCCACAGTGCAATTTGCTAGAGTTTCTGTAAGGAACTTGCAAAGAGGATCAGACTCACTGGACACCTGTTGGTACAGTGCTTCTCAGAGTTTTGTTTTTTGGGAATTCAGTTAAGTGTAGAACATCACTCTAGACATAGTTGAAAACTGGCAGTGAATGTTAAAATCTACTGATCTGCAATAAATACTCAGAAAACCTACAGCTGTACTATTTGGGCCTAATTACCATTGTATAATCCCAGTGAAATCACTTCACTGAAATCTGTGTTTCTTTTAACTAACAATCTGTGTTTCCCTGGAAGTACCCTGTTTGTTAGCACTTACCTAAAAAGAAAAAGGTTAACATAAAGTGACTAGGACATTACTTTGTATCTTCATTTGAAAAGCACTAAAAGGTTATCTTTTTCACTTAGCATTAGGCTCAGGGATACTTTAATCTAGGCCAAACTTAAATCATCAGTGAAAGTAAGATAATTCAGTACATGTTGAAACACTGTAAGCATGAACTGGTAACCAGTTGTTTCTAGTTGTCTGCTCATTCTTGATATATGATAATGTATTTGTTCAGCTTTATGCTAGTACCAGTTGCTTGAGTAGTAGATGTGCCCTGGCAATCCTGCTTCTTCTAAAACACTGTTACCACTAGGAAGAATAAGGTATCAAGATGATGCATGATTTTCTTTCCAATAGGCCTTCAGTTTCCAGGAATTTTTATGCAGTCAATAAGAGCTACCATGTATTTGCTGATTTCTCAGTATCTTTGAAAGTGGTACAACAGTAAAATTGGTTTACCTTGTATTTCATTCCAAATAATGGAAGTAATAATTATTAGGATATGAGAATAAACTTCCTTTAAAATTAAATGGGTCTTCTGCAACTGGAAAATGGTAGGAGAATCAAAAAAATTAAATATACCTTTGTAGGCAAAATGTGCAGATGTGTCATGTGAAGTTGTTATATAACCTGAGAAGTCAGGGAGGAGATGTTTATTCAGCTCAGTGAACAAGTACTGGAGTAAGGTTCAAAACTTTAGGACACTAAATTAAACATCATGAGTGCAAGAAAGGAACAAGCTACAGATTTCACATACAGCTATGGTGATCTCTTCATGTAACTGTGAAGAAGAAAAAAGTGTAGGAAAACTTCTAGGACTAGAACTCCTCTTGTGTCATTAGCTTTGCTAGTATGTTCTTTTGTGCTGGTGTGAAAGCATACCATGCTGATTTGCAAAGAAATAGCGGTACCAACTCCATTTTACTTAATAGTTCAAAGGGTTTGAAAGAGCACAAGCCTATCTCCTCTATGGATTTCAATATGTATATATTGAAATAATGCATCAAATTTGAAATAATGCCTAAAAACGTGTTAAAAAGTAGTAAGTTCTGAGCTGCTGAAGATGCTGTTTTAGAACTAATAGTTTCTAGTGGCACTCCATGCATCATTTCTTCAGTTCTCTTTGTAAAAAGTTTAAGGGTTTTGTCTTCATGGAGACACTGAGGAAAATTAATCTGAATGAATTTTGAAAGTGTTTAAGTGAAACTCAAAGTAGGTACCTTACCCAACATCAAAGTAGTTTTGACTCAGTTCAGCTGAATTGAATTAATTTATAAATGAATTCAGCTAAATTGAATAAAGGCCACTTAGTTATGAAGAAAGATATCAACAGAAATGTTTAAGTACAGTTTATTAATTTACTTTAAATTAAGACTTTAATAACTTTTCTTGATCATCACTTGCATAGATTCTTAATACATGTGCGCTCTCCAGATTTTCCCAAAAATTTTTCTGTGGGGTGTCAGAGGCTCATTCTATACTTTTGCCATGTAGAAAAACTTTGTCTTTCTTGCTTAATCAGTCTTGAAAACATATTTTTCCTCTCCCTATTTCTCCATTTCACCTTTTTATTGCATTCTGGTCAAGTGTTCTTTTCTGTTAAGCCATGCAGGAGGACTGGCTGACCTCTCATTATCCCAATAAGAAGTAAGATAGGTAATTTTCACTGTTGAACTACATGCTGAAAAGTGTCGTATACTTTTTATCTCATGGCATCCCTATAACTCTAAAAGCTACGTAACACCTGAAATGGACATTTGCAAAACACAGTGGTCAGAAATCACTGGAAAGGCTTTAGAGCGTAAACACGTGCTCAGAGTGATTTGCTTGACCATAAGATCTTTAAGATGTCATTAACAGTTTCATACTGTTGCATAATGGTAGCTGTCTTAGTAATTAATTTACAGTACCTTGCTCCTTTAAATAAAAATAAATTTAAAATAAAAAAAATACAGCAAAAGGATAGAAGAAATTATTCTGAGGTTGGTTTTTCTATGACCTGTAAATGGCAACAAAATGAAAATGCAGTAAATATAAATTTACCGGAGTTATGTCACGTAACAGGGTCATGCAGCCAACCCAGGGAAAGCATAGGCTAAAATTTAATAAAAATGCATTTTAATTCCTCTAATTTTATCTCCATAGAGTAAATAAGTGTGTAAGTCTTGAATGAAGCTGAAAGAAGGAAAACTTCTCAGTAAGGAGCCTTGAGAACATAAAATTTTCATAAATCTGCTGACAGAGCATGTCAAGACAGCCAGCTGCTTTTGTCATCTTATATCTGGTTGTATTTTCCTATGGTATTGGCTCATAAGTACTTATTTTGTAGTACAAGCACATTATAACCCTTAAGCAACAAGAAAAATGCTTAGAGCTGATTCAGTTAGACTGTTGGAATAAATCCTGCTACTTCCTGCCTAATCACAGAAAGTTTTGCTGGCTATGTGACTGTGTTTTCTAAAGACACATAAATCTCATATTGTTTGAAAGAAATGTCTCCATTTTCAGGTTCATCACGTCTAATTCTATTCAGACAAACTTCTTGAAATTTTTTGTATTCCAGCATGCTGTGAGACTTGTAGAATAGGAAGAGAGTTAAAGTAGTGAATCCATCACAGCTGTACCTGTTATCCAGTCCATGGCTAAGTACAGGAACATTACAGTAGAAAATCCTGGTTCAGTGGTTATTGCCATAGGATGGACAGGCCATTGTTTTCTAATTGACTTCCCAGAGCATTAGATACACAGGAATCCGTAATAAGAGAAGAATCCTCTATGAATGAGCTAAAATTTGTTTCGAGATCAGCTACTCTGTGAAATTCACATGCTCTGACATTGTCACAATGCCTTCCTCTTGCTTTATTAAACACTACTACTTACGATGTTTTGAAGAATTAGTCTTTAAAAAAAAGATTACTATGTCTGGGATTTTTTTTAACCTTGCGTAAGAATTCCTTAGAACTTAAGTCAGACCTTTTAAAGACTTGACCATGAGGAATTGCTTATTCATTGAGCAAATCTTGAAGAATAAATACAAATTAAGATAATCAGATCTGTTTTCACCTACTTTCTTTCAATAATTTTTTAATTTCTTCAGTGACGTTTTTATTTCTCTTTCGTTTACTGTGAAGTTCTTTATGTCCCTTGTTTTAGGATTTATTTTTCCATTGATTCTGTGTTCTCTAGAGGAAGGCAATAAATTAGAAACTAATCAGGTAATTTTTTTCTTTTTCCAATCATGTGCTAATGCACTGCTTATCACTTCAGCTGATATTTAGCACTTTGGGGCTATTTTTTCCTTTTTCTTCTCTTGGCAAAAAAAGCTGTCAAGCATATCCTACCCTGTGGGGCTGCTTGTGATGCTTCTGCTTAGGCTCTGCAGAAAAGTTGATTGCCATTCTGTAACAAACTGAAAAACTCACTATAGAGAGGTGGTCTGAGTAAAGGCTGAATACACAGTTACACTTCTGCAGTGCAGAAATTTTCAAGAAATTGGTGGTTTATTATCAAATAAAGGCTCCCTTATGTGGAGAAGGGTTTGAGTGGTCTATGTTATAAGGGCTTTTCCTGGTATTTTTGGTAATAGAAACTGAAGTTTGGTAGAAGATTTATATTTTCAGCAGCTATGAAAGTTATACTTATGATTGCCTGAAGTTAAAATTATTTTGAATGTGACATTTTTCAATTAAAATCTAAAAAAACCCGAGTGGGAATTTCAGACATGATAAATAATAAAACTTTTACTGAATTGTTTCAGTAAATTTTAGTTTTTTGAATAGTCTTCCTGCAATGCTCTTAGCAAAATATAAATACACATATAATACTATACAAATTAGTAGGCAGACTGTATATCATGATTGGTTTTGGTAAATTTAAAAAGATGTCTGCTGGAGAAAAAGAAGGCAGTTCGGCTTTTTTCTTGTATTGGATGTTTACTTAGCCCACAGTCAAAATAAAAAATATGTCATTACTAGAAAAACATTTAGGAATATGAAGACTCAACTGAGTAAAAGCTCTTACTCAGGGATGAGAGCAACACCAACAAGGTAATACATAGTTGCCTCTGTGTAAATCTCTGCAGAGGACTCTTCGTGTCACCTCACCAATTCCCTGAGCTCCCCAACTAAAGCAGCTGAGAACAGGTAGGTCCCTCCAAAAAGCAAAGTAAGGCAGCTGTCGTAACTCCAAATGTCACACCTAACCTCACATTTACTGAAGCTCAAAGTTTTGGTACTTAGACACAGTAGTTTCCTGTAATCACTGCTCTTTACAACTACTCTCCAATACAGTGTAACTCAGAAAAACTTATATCCATCAGTTATCGCTGTTAACTGAATATTCTCTGTGAATCTTCATCCCAATGTAACTAAAATTTTAAACCTTTATGAACATTGATGGTGATGCTTTTATTCCTCACTTTAGATAAGATTTCTTACAAGTATTCCAAATTACATTTGTCACAGCAATGATAATGGCAGCTTATGCACCTACACGATGAAGCTCTAAGCGAACAAGTTTGGCCAAGTCTTTGTGAAAAATTTATTGACTGAACATTTCAATGTTTTTCTTCGACTTCGAAGAAGCCAGCAAAGGTTTCTCAGGTGACAGAATATGTTGCACTGTCCCTGATCTCAGTTTACAAAGGACAGGAATTAGGGAAGCATCATACTTAGTATTAATACTATTCTTCTATTTTTTTTTTTAGTTAAATACAATGAAAAACTAATTCACATGGTTAGGGACAAATTCATGTCAGGAGTTCCATTACACAGGTAGCCCACTCTAAGACATTGATAAAGGTCGGTATAACATTGAAAATGTTACTAAAATGTTGAAAAGGTACAGGGTCAGGTATTACAAAAAATGACCTGTAACTTTGAAAAATAATCAAATTACCTCTGAACACAGCAATATCTTTATTATCATTCTAATCAGAAATGTATGCATGCTTTCAAAATTGTACAGGCACTGCAATAATGCATGTAAAATAGAGAAAGATGATTTTGTCAAGTGAATTGAAAACAGATTGATACAGAGATAAAAATGGCTAGAACACAAGGGACATATCTTGCCTCAAGAGGATGGGTCCATTTTTACCCCTGATAAATCTATGGTAAGCTTGGAGTAATGGAGATGCAACTTAGTTTTTTTGACAAGTAACACACATCATTGTGAAAAAGGGAGGAGGTTTTTATTAGCTGTCTAATTTACCAGATAATGGTCTGTCAAAAAAGTTAATCATTGTTTAACAAGGTTTTTTAAAACAATTTTTAGGAAAATAGGATGCCATTCTGATTTACTAAGTCTTTGAAAAGCATAGTACAATCTTCTAACAAAATAGTTAAGAGTGTAACCTACTGATACTGCTCCAGAAATTTTATGTAAAGAATGACTTGTGGCCACAGTGTTACGAGAAGTCATAATTCATAATATGCATGTGTAGCATAATGGGAAAAAGTGGTTGTGGCTGTATTCTGGTAATACACCTTCCCAGGATTTCATGGGAAGGACTTCAATAGATAGGAAGTATTATTTCCAGATGTTCTGGGAGAATTTGAGAGGTAGAAGCCATATGCAAAGTATATTTCCCTAATAAAGAAAATAAAAAATTAAATACAATTTATAACATTAAATTATGTGCAATTGTCAGAGATCAAAATTCTAATGATCAATAAAAAATATCGTAAATTTCACCCTTTACATATTTCCTCAGTTCCCTTTTGGGGAGCTTTGTTCTTTTGTTTTTTCCATGATCTTAGAACCATTCAGCCAGAAAAGCAATGTGGAGGTAAGACTTTTAGACTTCAAAGGTGTAGTAAATTCTTCAGTTTGCATTGAAATCTTTGCTGCAAAATTGGAAAAGCAGTCAAAATACTGCACCTGTGTTATGTACAGCATTAACCAAGCAGCCTTCAATTCATCTACTTAGTATTCACCTGTTTGCTTTTGCATCATTGATGTTTTTGTTGTGAAAGCACTAATTATTTTCCTTCAAATTACAGAAATTCAATGAATGATCATTAGACAGACTCCTTGGAGACCATCTCTGTAACAGCTAGATAGATAATTAGAAAACAACTAGATTAGATAATTGGAAAAAAGTGGTACATAGTACACATTGAGCCAGAAGTTCTTTATATTGTAGATTTGCCATAGAATCTTTTTATTCAGCAAAGTTTTTCTGTTATTTAAACATGTGCAATACAAACCCTGTCAAAATACCTCAGCAATTGCTCCGTTAACTTCTATAAATACCTAAATTAAAATAACTGCTACCACTGATGTAAGTTAAGAGAAGCTGGATAAAACCTTACTTATTATATTTCGGTTTTTAATAACAACGTTTCAGTCCTAAATATACAAATTAATCAAACTAAATGTGCTATTGTAATAAAATAGAAAATAGAAATAAAAGAGAAAATGAAAGTTGTGCACATTCACAGTGCAGTCACTGTGCATAGTTTAGTAGAAAATAATCATTAGGGCTCTCCAGTCACTAATAAGAACTGAACAACAGAACACAAGGATTCACATATTATACAGCTATTGAAAAATACCTGGTCAGTCATTCCTCTGGTCCTGTCTCCAACATTCATATTTAAACAATAGAATAGTGCTTTTTTATTATTAGTTTGCAATTTAATAATCCTTCTGTACGGTCTCTGATCTCTGATTATTTGCAACATTTCAATCTAGTTATGGTAAACTATATTAATCAGCACTTGCATATTTTTCCACTATCACAAAGGTTAGTTCATATCAGGCTTGTAACTTCCATTCGTTAGATAGTCATGAAAGTCAGCTGAAGAGAAACATTAAAACTTTTATTTTCCTGATTACTGGCAGTGTGGTAATATGTGGGGGAAAATGACTCTCATTACCAGCATTATAAACCAGAAGTCCTTTTTTTGAAAGGACTGATTAAGGGAGGTGTGCCTATATTTGCATTGTTGATGTTAGCATGAAGAGCAAGCAGTTAACTCAATGTAGGGGCTTTCTGCTTTTCTTACTTCTATAAGTTGTAGAAAATAGAGGTCTGCTGTGTCATTATTCTTGTTAGAAGTATTCAGAGCTTTTCTT
>NW_020884896.1:4062013-4208180 GCF_003945725.1 Corapipo altera | reverse complement strand
GGTCTGCTGTGTCATTATTCTTGTTAGAAGTATTCAGAGCTTTTCTTCTTTTTCTGAAATGTTCACTAGACCAAATTTAGGTGAGAAGGCTGAAATAAATAATTATTTACTTGATGTGGCTGATGTATTCTGTGTTGACCGAATCAGAATCAAAGAGGTTTAGTATGACTAAGGCCAAGTGATGGATAAAATCATATTATAAAGTAAAGTATAACCTCTCTTAAAGCCTCAATATCACTAACTCTTATGAGGGAAATAAACCAACTCTTTAGATAACTACAGTTATATAAGAAGTGAGATTTGTATTACTGCTGTTTGTCTCTAGAAATATCTACCTTTCCATACGAAGAATCAGTGGGCTGAGGTATGAGCAGGTCTGTTACTGTGAAATCATATACGTCTGTACATGGCTTAGGGCTGCATGATGTCAGATGACTGTTTTCAAGCCTGCTTATAGAAAATTACTCTACAATAACAGAAAATAGGAGTTGAAACTTTAAAATATGCTTGCAGTAGTTAGCCAATAAATGATGCATCAGAAGCGTTAGTTTTGAAAAGGATGAGTAGTTGATATGCAAAAATTGAAGTCTGTTCACAGTAAAAAGCATTAGTATTTATCTTAAGTTTTATATAAATAATTTCTTTACTGTCATAGTGGGCATAGGTTTGATGTGAAATATTTACATAATACAAATAAAAGTATGCCCTACCTACTTTCACATGGTGCGCAGGTAGCAACTTACAGAGCAGGATGTTTTGAATGTTTTGCTGCTGCTCTTTCTTCCCCATATATAGGGTAGTTCCATGGCTTTTCAAAGGCTTGAAATAAACTTAATGCTTCAGCATTTGCCATAACGTATAAAAATTTTTTGAGAAAGATACTGGGATAAGAGAAGAAGGAACCTACAATTACTTATCTGTCTGAATATATTAAAATTTCAACTTTGGTCTTAAAAACTCATTGAGGGAAGAAAAAATTAGACCCTTTTATCAAAACCTACTTCATGAGAAGATCTGCAAGCACCATGAGCGATTTATAAATTTTGGGGACCATTTTTTCTACAATACTTCAAGTTTTTTTTTCTCAGCATCTTAGGGCAGCATGTATTTACTTGTCAGGCAGGGGCAGGGAGAAGAAAAATCAATGTCATTTAGTTTCCTTGTAAGAGAGAAAGACTTGTAGATATTACTAGAGACAATGAGGGATGTAAGGCATGAAAACTGAATAAAGTGTTTGTCTAAATAGTCTTATGAAACAAGGGAAAGCAGTGAAAAAAATATCATTTGTGGAATAATTTAAACTTTTGTTATAGGATATATATATGTATGTATCTACGAGTGTATGTGAGAAGGAAGTACTTGGTGAAAGGTCTATTACTACAAATTTAAGTCTTGATGTCTGTTCTTAGGAAATAACTCATTTCAGTGATCTGAATTTGGGCATAGAGATACCCAATATGAACCTTTTGGAAAGTAAGTGTTGAAAAATCTCTTGGAAAAACAGTCTTCATGAACACTCTGGTTTTTTAGTTTTTCACTAGAAAAAATATCTTCTCAAGGTTTTTGTCAGAAATCAGACCCTTCAAAACACTTCAGAATATCTTTAGTTTCTGACTGTTGACTGTTGTTTCCCAATTTATCTGTCTGTAGTGAATTCCCTGAAGGCCGAGACCATCTGGTCCTTCAGTTTATTTAACTATTCCTCAGTTTTTGTGAGCTTTGAATTAAAACTGTCAGGCTCAAGGTTTATAACCATAATGATTTCTCAGACATCATTAATTTTAATGTTTCCAGGATCTGTTCCATTTTTTGCTCTTACACTTATCTCCCACAGGAGTAAGAGCTTCCTTTCTTGTAGAATGTGCTTTAAAAGTGGATTAAAATTAAATGATGTAAGTATGGGGAATCACAGACTTGCAATCCAAATCTTTAGTGGAGTTATTTCAAGTTTTCATACATGAAATAGATGTTTATGCATTTGCTTGCTTTCGTATAACCTTCCATTACATATAGAAATAGTTCTATTTTGCCAGTGGGCAAATCTCCTCTAATGTGGGTGGTAATTATATATAGTAAGTGAATGTGTAATAGAGCATTAATTATTAACACATTCTATAAGTGTTAACCAGATAGTCTCAAAATACCTCTGTGAGGCTAATAAGTATTATTTATCCTTGGGTTATTTTAATTGACGAGATGTACAGACACTGATTTATAAATGCTGATGTTATCTTTCACCTCTCTTCTACAGGAATTGAATATTTAGTATACATTCATTTAAATGCACCTATCTCTTGCTCTGCTGAAAGAAATAGTTAGCGTTTATTATCCCAGTGAAAGAGTGAAATCTTACATATGTTTTTATGGATCTTTTATGATACATGTCAATCTTCTTATTGATTTTTAAAAAATATCTTAATAGTTCACTAAAAATAATACTTTGGGTATCATGATCACTGCATAAAACCAGAAGCTTAATATTTATATAGACATGAAAGATGAATATATATATATATTGACTCTGACTTTTTTGTGGTTATTTTGAATGCCCAGAGCAAGAACTGATGTAGTATAATAGGTAAATCACAGAAATGTCTAGGAATTGCTGGTGTGCTTTCATTCTTGTTTTAAATTACAGGAACCTTAAATATTATCCTCTTAAAAAGAGGTATTGTAGCACAAGATAAATTAATTTTAAAAAAGGCTACCACATAATATAAATCTTGAGTCACATCACCTACTCTTCAAGTCTATATTTTCACATTGCTACCATCACAGTTCCTTTGATTTCCATTGCCGTGACCTGTATTACAGGTTTATTTACAGAATGATCAAGATTCCAAGTGAACAAGGGTTTACCAGACCTTAATAAGGGATCCTTCTGTAAGGATCTTTATACTTTTTACATGATAGACTTGCAGTTCTTCTTTGTGGTGTCTCTCCCATCTTTTAAGAATGGTGTAATGCTTTCGTTAAAACTTAGAAGTTCATCTATAGTAGGACAAGAATATTTTATTTTTTCAAATGGTTATCTGCTGAAATATCAACTCAATGGATTTCACACTTCAGTATTAATGATTTTAGAAGTTTTTTGCCTGGAGGAGGGCAGTAGACTCACAATTGTAAATATGTTATTTTGTGTATAAAGGAGGAGAGGGGTTTTTTAACCTGTTTTAGGACAATATTTTTTTTCTTTCACTCAGAAGTTGAGATACTATTATAATTTTAGCAGCCCGTATTATGTACCAGTTATTATGTACCAGTTGGTGCTATCATATTAACTAATCTCACTGCTTAGGAAATCAAGGATGTGCTCTAATTCTTTAGTTAAGATAAAGTTGCCCTGCTTGTTCACAGAACAGAGAGAACTGGTAAAGTAGAGCCACAAAACACACATCATCTTGACTAATCCAAGGACAATTCATCTTTTATTACAAAGGTGTAGTTGGTTGTTCAGAATCATGCTCCATTGCTAGATACCATCACAGAGATTAGTTTTGTGAGTTGGTGTCACCAGGACAATCATGACCCATGTATGGCTCTTAATGGAAATTCCATCTGTAAAGACTAAAACTTCCATCTCTGTGTTTACACTGAAAATTAAATTGAGGTTTATTCTGAGTTTTTTTCCTAATTCAAACTGTTTCCATTTCAATTTCAAAAAGCTTTAACTGTAACGTATAATTAAGTGTAGTCCAACTTTAAAACTCTGGGCAGGTGTATAAGTCAGAGATAGTGTTGTGGTCCAGCTCACCTCTCTTATGTATTTCAAGCAGAGCTGAGACTGCATGTAATTACCTCAGTAAGTTGGCTTAGCTCATTCCTGTGCTTTGAAACAAAGAGTAAGAACAGGAATTTTCCTAATCCTCCCCTGAAAGGAAGAAAAAGTGTTCTTGGCTTTTCCAAATTGCAGTGTCTATATCCTTTTGGATGGTGTAAGCAAAAACCAGGAGGATGGAGCAGGACTGCATGACAATGTGCATGGGAGAAGTTATGACCAGCCACCCTCCAATGGGGTAATTGTTCAGGTGCCCCTTTAGTTAGGAATTTTCCTTGTTTTTCTAATTTGGATGTTTACCCTTGGACAAAACCTATGTCTCAGGTTTGCTAGTATTCTTCTACCACTTCACACATTGTCAAATGATTGATTGTTCAGGTACTAAAATAAAAATCTCAGTAGGGTTTTAAATTAAGGATTAGAACATAGCTGTAAATTAACAGGAATGTGATTATCTACAGCTATGCAAAGACAGTGCAAATTAACACTGATTGCTAAGAATGACTGGATAGATACTTCTCTGTTTACAGTTATTAACCAGATGCTGCTTGGAGGATATTTCTCTGGTTTGCTATTTGCAGGTGATAAATTATGTCTAGAATGTAAAATCAGCTTTACCTTTTCCAATATTAGGATATATTTAGGTCAATGCCACTGAAGGATATATTACTACAAGAGGAGCAAATTCACCTATGTCTGTCAGAAAAAGGCACCCAAATGCAAATCTACAAATCTTAGACTGCTGGACTGTTTATATAACAAAATGCATTATAGCAAAGAAGATTGACAGAGTTAACTTGATTCTTCTGTGTTGAGCCTTATTAAACACTCTACCTCAATATTACAGACTTAATTAGCTGGAATCATAGTGACATCACCTTCAATGGGGGGAAATAATTGATGTGAGCTGAAGCAAGTCTAATAGGCTTGACCTTCAGTCAGATATTGGAATGGTTAAGAACTTAAATGCATACTATATTTACCTGAAGGTTCAGGCTGATCAAGTCTTCAGAAGAAAGAGCTGCAAAAGTCAATGCTGATAAAGTCAAATGCAGGCATACACACACTAGAAAGGTAGCTAGAAGTTGAACTTCCTCCTGGACTTTGAACACCTGTGTAAAAATCCTGCTGACTGGACCATGTGTTCCTGTCTCTGGGGAAGGAAATTGTAATCAAAGCAGTAACAGGTTGTCAGTAAAAACAAGCAAAAAAGTGAAAGAGAGAGATTCATGTTTAATGTCATAGTCTAAATATACCAGCATTAATTATCTTCACAAAATTAAATCTACCTGCTAGTTCCTTTGCAATTTTTGCCTTTGGTTTTTATATCCACATTTCTCTGCGGAATTACTTAACAGATACCATGTTTATATCTACATCATTCCACAAATACAGTCCAGAGAACTGTAAGGATACCTGTCAACTACAAACATGCCTGAGTGTCCCAGCCATGGTCTGGACATGTTTTTCTTCACTGGGCAGTGCAGACAGTGAAAACAGAAGAACTCCTTCACAACAGAATATCCTCCTCCTGTTGCCCTGAATGTCTTGAGAACCACAACCTGTGCCTGTGCTGTGGGGGGAGATAAGTCTTCTAAGTGTCCTGTTCTCATTTCTTCATGTGGGTTATAGCCCAAGAATTTCCAAGGCCTCTGTAAAGATACAGTGTTTAGACTGCATAAATATCATCCTTTATGAAGTGATGCTGAACATAGGACACATCAGTAAAGAATTAAGTACATACAGACTAAAGACTAATCAATTTGTTATGCAGTCTTTGGCAGTGGCTAAAAGCAATGACTTGGAAGGGGTGTCTGAACAAGGCTAGCCTGGAGAGGAAGTGTCCCAGAACATTCCTCCAGCCTCCACCAGTTTGTAGCTCTGGGTTTTCTTGCGCAGTCTTGGCTACAGAAATACCTTATAATGAGTTGTTAATTAGGGGCTTTCTTCTTAGAGAAAAAGGCAGAATTGTGACTTACAATAAACAAAATTTTTAAACCTCAGGTGAAGCGTGAATTTGATCTGTGACTGTCAGGAATACCATTGTACTTTTTTGTACTAATAATAACTCAACTAGAAAATACAGTAGAAGACTGGACTTCTATGAAAGTCGGATGATAAATGAGTTTTAGTATATGACAGCTGAGAATCTTTCTGTGAATAGAAAATTAGGAGATTTCTGAAAGTCTTACTGTTACTAATGAAAATTACAGCACTTTCAGTATTGCATAATCCATATTCTGCCAAAATAGTATACTTAAGATCTATATTCAGCATCTTTTGTGATCTGATGCACTTGACTGAAAGGCCTGATGTGCACTGTGCTGCCCGTAAATGACAGAACTATGTCAAAGGAGCTGCCTCTCATAGGTACTTGGTTTTCCTTATTTTAGGAATTAAAGAAAGCTTATAGTGATCCTGTGCGAAAAATGAATTTAATACTTCATAACAGTAAAATATTAATTATTAAATTATAAATAATTGTGTAATTCTTGTAGGCTCTAGAAATGACTACTTAACATGAGCAGCTAAAAATAATCTTTCAAATTCTATAAAATTGCTGCACTGGCTTTGAAGTCACTATGCTTACTCTGTAATACCATGTAAAGTTGATACACTGTTTTCTGAGTTCTGAAGAAATTATCTTGCTTTTACATAACTCTCCCTGAGAATTTTGACTGAAGACCTTTTAAAATGTGTGTGTGTATATATTTATATACACACATATATAATACATATAAAACAGATATATACACACTTAAATATCTGTATCTGTAAGTATGATCTCAGCAAAAGTATCAAAATTTATGCTTAGTCTTGACTGTTGCTGAATATCATGGTTTAAGGAATCTGTTTTAAGTGAGAATTAGTGCTTACTCTGCTGATATTTTGTTATGATTTATTGGCAGCTGAGGTCTTACTCTTTTGGACAATATGACTGTGATTTTATTTGGGTAACATGTTAGAGATACTTTAAGAAGCGCACTACAGCTCTCCTTCAGTAGATCAGGAAATGGAAAACATAGGCTAACTTATTTACATTACTAGTAGTTATTTTCAGAAATTAATGCTATGTAGAAGCAAGTATACAATCCTGAGTGATCCTTCAGGTTCAAGTAACAGTGATTTTTCAGCCATTCTGGTTCCTGGCGTATTAGTACAGTTTCACTGTTGATGTAGATCAACTTAGAAACTTTACTTCCATTGGTTGTTGTACAGTTGTACAGTGAATTCGTTTTTCTTAGTACTTTTTTAATAGATTTCTTAAAATTAGTCCACAGATTCTTAGGGATCTACAGTCCATATGCTGAAATCTGTTGACTAAATAGTGTTGACATAATTCATCAGTTAGCCAGGTGATGAAACTTAGGTTATTGGCTTTTTGCCTGTGAAGAAGGCTCAGAGGGAAGAGGCAAAATTAACTCTCTTCATGTTTTATTTCGCTTGGACTAGCAGCACTGACACATCTGTTTGTTGTTTTTTCTTTATTACCATATCATCTTTTATAAGCTTTTTAAAAGGTGCTTTTATAAAAATGCTTTTAGTTCTCTTGCTTGCCTTTTATAAAACTGACATGTTTTGTATCAAGTAGATGGTTGCTTCAACATTTTGTAAAACACAATTGCTTTTCTATGAAAATGTACTAAGTTCTTCTTTGAACCCTTTGACAAATTCATTTTACAAGCAACTACAAAATACTGCATTTCACTCTAATAGGCCATAAGTTGTGTATATGGAGTTAGAATCCCCTGACAGTGGTCTTTTGTATCCAGGAAGAGTAAGTGTCCCAGTAAACAATATATAAACTTCTTACCCAGAGATTGTTAATAGAAATTACGCTTCATGTAGCAGTAGGTCCTTCATCTTCTCTGATGGTCATCTTCTGAATCTTCTAAATTGTATTTAAAAAGAAAAAAAAAAACCACAATTGCTTCATTCTATATCATTAATTATTTAATGAAAAGTACTTAAGCTATTTGAGTAAAATGTGGATTTTGATACTGAAAGACTGTAATTATTCACAGTGTTGTCTTCCACTCTGTAATAATGACAAATCCTAAACCTCAAGTGTCCCATATAGACTGCTAACAAAAGACATCCATTTGTTATAAATAAAAATTCCCCTGGTAATGTTGGTGTTTATCTCATTTGCTTGAGAGGATAGCAGAATCATTTGTCAGTCAAAGGGAAAAATATAAGTATTGACCTCTGTGTTGATTTTCTGTGCAAACAGGTATTTCCTTTGTTTTATCTTACTGTGACAGGTAAATTTTAGTTTCCGTCTATTTCATTCTAAAGAGAAATGCCAAGAATTAATTACTTTAAATTATTCTAAAGTCTTAATGTTATATTTTATTTTCATATAATTTATTTAAAATTTCTTCTTTTATGAATGAATGCAAAACAGGCTTCAATATTGCTGTAGAATAAATACAGATTACCTTAAAGCCTTATGCAGTAAATAGAAATACTGTATTTAGAAATACTTAATAGTATTTCAGGCAAACTTCCCATGTTTTCTCATAGTGTGAACCAACAAGCTACATTTTAATGAGCAAATTGGGGATGTGAACTGTTTCTGTCTTCTCTCACTTAGTGTGAAATCATTCCCTTCCATCTGAGGCCACTGAACTAGTCAGAATGTTTTTTATCTGCATGGCATGGGAAGGAGGGAACATTTATACAGAACAAAGAGAAATGTTTCTGCATGTTATACAAAAAGAGAGCAATCTGCTTTTTTTTCCTCTGCCAGAATGCACCCTTCTTCAGAAAGTTTTGTTGGAAAGGTTGAAAAGTTCAGATTCCCCTAAGATAACATTAGTATTTATGCAACATCTTCGTTCCATTCAGTCTTTCCCACAGAATGAAATACTACTTATTGTTTTTTTCTTGTGTTGCTAAATCCACTTCTTCTTATCTGTTCCAAGAACTCTCATTTGGAGAGACTTTCATTTAGCATATTGCATCTTCATTTTGCTGCCCTGCAAGGGAAAATGTTCTTCATGTAAGCCTCAGAATATTTGCATGGTCTTTAGGGCAAGTGCAGGGAGAGGAGAGAAGGCTGATGAACTCTGAGAAATTTTGGCATGTTTATATATAGACTAAAGTTAATACATATAATCTTTTCTAACTCTGTTGCTTTGAAAGCTTTTTGACATCTGTTGGCACTGCTGGTGAATTTCCAGCTATGAGATCCATATGGTATGATGGGAACATCGTTTGAGTTGAAGATTTGCTAAAGTGTACCCCAACTGCCAAATTCTGTTGATGTTGCCAGAGTGTCTTCTCAAATTATCATTTGCTTACTTGTTATCTCAAGTTAAGAAACTTATTTCTGTATTCTATTGCCTTTTTTGGTAATATGTGAATTTTAATCTGTCCAATGGAAGTGTTCTTAATCACACAGACTTGTTTGTTAACTGACACAGAGACACTATGTTTTAACAGGGTCTGGGTCATTTTTCACAGAGATCTGTACCCTCAGGAGAATTTTGTGCTGTTCCTCTGTACAAATTATTAAATATAGATATACAAGCACCGTTTTCATTTAAATCCATAAATAAAAGTTGAATAAAATTAGCACCAAAACTAAATATCATGTCACAAGGACACAGAGAAAAAATATGGGGGTTTTCAGATGAAAAGAAATTTGTTCTGTAATCCCAAACCAGTAAGGCAAGGAGATGCCTTCAGAGAACTCATGACTCCTGTCTGAAATGTAATCAAATCCACCTTTCTAATCAAACAGATGAGCAACACTTTGTACAGGTTAAGAACTAAAAATGTAGCCAGTGCACAGCTAATACTATAAAGATATTTTCAAGAATCAACAAAGATCTTTTTTAAAAGTGTCACATGTTAAAAAGTGCTGCTTCCTTGAATTAAAAAAAAAAAATCCTCAATGAGAGGATTTGATGCTCCTAGCTTAGAGTCTTTATGGCATTAGCACTACTACATTCTTATTTTAAGAAGCCCTCAGTTTCCAAAAGCTAGTTCCTTCTCCCTCTGTGACTTTTGAGCTGTCTGTCAACCATGACACTTGTTGGCTTTGAAAGTGGAAGGCTCTTCTAGGAAAGGTATTTAATTTTTTTTGCTGAAGTAGAATCTTAAAAAAATTGGACAACATCAAACAACTACAGAGAAAGAAAAAGAAAGCAGTATGTGACTTCAGAGCTATTGCTTCTACAGAATTCCCTCTTTTTAGCAACTTCAGGTATACGTAGACTATTCTGAAAAATTTATTTATTTTCATAAGAGCTGTTGATAATCACAGCCTCCCATAACTAATAATTAACTTATTTCTTCTGATAGTTGAAAAGGTTTTCCTTATATCAGAACTGTACCTTCTTTGTTGCAAATAAGTCAGCTTTCCCTTCGTATCATGAAAGTGATTGATCACATGCAATATGAAACTTTATTATCGTATTACTTTTCAGCCTTCTGTTTTTTTGAGATTTAACAAATCAAATCACATCAAGTGGCATTTTATCTGATCATTTGTCTTCTTGAAGTGGGATGCCCACAATAAACTCTAGCTGAGGCCTCGAAAACTACAAACAAAATGAAATAACATTTTACATCTTCATACAACATTTCATTTACTTGATATCACCTATTTCAGAACAGTACGTGCATTTTTTGACAAAGTTAGATGACTTACAGTTTTCTGTTTCTCTTGAGTTAACCAGGTATCTCACCTTTGTTTTTATGGATGTTTTCTTTTAAAAAATCTAATGCTGTGTATTTCTTTTCATGAAATTTCTCGCTTGCTGTTCCAGAATGTATTGAGATAATTTTATATATTTTTAGAATAATCTATTCTTAAATTATTTAGAAAATTGATGTCTTTTATGCAATATCTTAATCATTCATAAAAATGTATAATGATGACTGACCCAAAGAGGCCTTCTGGAATCCAAGCAGAAATGTTCTCTGCTGTAATTGTGTGTCAAAACCTTTTTTGTACATTTCTTATTTTAAGCCCATGTGAGCTCATCTTTAGCACTTTCACCAAAACTATATTTCCTTTATGTGCTTAGGTTAAGGTACATTGCAAATATTTCCTCATTCTTATCCACTAGTCAAATTACTCTGACCCAAAAAGAATTAAATTAGGTTTGTTTAATATGATTTGTTCTTGACAAATCTGTGTTGCCTGTTTATTATCATCTTATCCCCAGGTGCTTGGAAATTGATTTTTAAATAATTTGTTTTAGTAAATTTTCAGATATCCCAGTTCAGAGAGATATAAAAAGGAGGGAGAAAATTCTAAATACTGGTTTTGCTGCCTTAATTGTGAGACCTCTTCCACATGTTTTCAGGCCCAACGGCTAAAATCTTATTTCAATTGATGACAGCTGTCTTAGATTGCTAAGTCCTGCTGAAAGGGAAATATAAATATGGTTCTACTCTTTCCTTTTCCCTTTTTTCTGGTCTGTTCTGATCTCAATTTTATTAAAATTATTCAAAGTTCTTGGTCACAATTAGTTGCTTTCTAAAGATAAAAGAAAAAATGCCCAAATTGTTTCAGACTTCTTTGTTAAAGTGATTTCACCTTTTTGTCTTAATGAAGGACCCTTTCGTGCTTTGTCTGCTTGCAGTTTTTAATATTTTCTTGGTTGGCTTAATGCACCTTACCAGTCATTGCTCAGCCACATTACTCACCCTAAGAAATGGATGCTATTCCTTTATAGGTGATATTGTTTACATGCTTGGTAATATTCTTTTTTAAAGGTCAGTCATTCAAGAGATCTTAATTTAGACTCTTAAGTCTCCTTGTGTACTTCCTTTTTATCTTCCTGTTTAGAATAAGTTGTTTTTCTGCTTCCAGAACTGGGTTTTGGTTTGTTTGTTGTTTTTTTTTTAAGGAACAAAACAAAACTTTGAATGTTTGCCCAAGAGATCATATCTTTTGTTTCCTCAGTTTGTTGAAGTCTGGGTTTGGAATGTCATTGTTCCTAATGTGCTGTGGCAATTCCTTCCTTTCATAGTATTTGAGAACTCTGATTTTCTTAAGGCGACTTTCACTGACTCTTGACTCCCTTATACTCCTGACCAAATTCTCTATATAACTAGCTGTTGAAACAACAGTCCTGACAAGTACTTACCTGACAAGTACTTGTCTGAGGCTTTTTCCAGAAAATACCAAGAACTTGGTAGACAATTCATATCTTCTATTACTTACATAATAGCATTAGGGTAGTCAGTTTACCGTCATCCCCACTTCCTATCCTTTGATTGCTTCTGTTAATTGCTCTGAAAAGAGTCATTCAGCTTCTGACTATATTTGATATATCACTGAACCCTATCATGAGACTGGTCCAGTCTTTCCTTTTATTTTTATCCAAGAGTAAAGATGTCTATTGGGTCTTAATCTCACCTGTTCTTGAAAAGCAGAGAAAATATATTCATTGCAGCTGTACGATGCATCTCTGCCTCCATTTTTTACTTGTATCTCCTTTCTTAAGTAGTGTTTTATCGCTTGAGGAGATGCTGTATCACAGTAATATACATAATGGTAGAATGATATTATATTTTATTTAAAAGAATAAAATCTGAGCTCATATACTAAATTTAGTGACTTCAGCGGACTGTGCTATATGACTGGAAGTATGTTATGATCAATATATTAAGTGCAGCAATGATGACAGGAGGAAGAAAAAGAAGCCTGAATGAGAAAAGAACATTATTCTTCTAAGGGTATGTCCAATACTGAAAAAAGGGTGGCAACTGGAAATATACCAAGATACTGCCTAGAAATTATAAGATCAGCTAGAAAAAGTCTAACAGGTCCAAATACAGGGTATGAAATTATTGGAAACTATTATAATGAATAATTGAAAAATAGAATTGAAATCTGAAAGAAAATTTCTTCGTTGACAGAAATTTTAAATAGGATTGGGTATGAAATGCATGTGCAGATTAGCAATAAGTATTAGCTAATTATTCCATTTATTGAACACATTGGAAAATGCCACTGATTAGCATACTAGGAATTCTGCATTTCTTGTTCACAAGAAATTTCTAAGTGTTCCCTCCGCCTGTCCTGTAACAGTTAGGAGAGGGAGCTAATGAGTTCAAGGTGAGGGAAGATTACCATTAAGTCTGTGATGACATGAATCTACTGAGCAAGGTGCCTGTTTAGGGTAATGTATAACAGCTGTGGCTGCTTCTGCCTATGGACTGCAGTAATGACTGCAGAATAGCTGCTCTGGTGCTGGGAACCCTCGGGGAGGAATTTGCTCTCTCCTTTTACTATGCAGTATGTAGAGCTAATTTACTTGCTTTGCAAGGATATCTAGAGTTTGCTTCTAAATATGTATTTGAAAATGAAATTTCTCAACAGAAAATTGACTCAAAACTTGTATGTGGTCATGTACATATACTTTTGTTGTAGCCATCCAAAATTTTTCTTTTTGGGTATATCAGTGGTTGTTTCTTTTCCAAAAATATTCTTTGGAGTGTAAACATCTGTTTTATAAGGTCATAAAGGGACTTTCTTGTAGTTTATATATGCTTTTATTTAATCTCTCTGAAACTGATATGTAAG
Source organism: Corapipo altera (assembly GCF_003945725.1). Classification (NCBI taxonomy): domain Eukaryota; kingdom Metazoa; phylum Chordata; class Aves; order Passeriformes; family Pipridae; genus Corapipo; species Corapipo altera. The sequence goes on along the minus strand of NW_020884896.1, from coordinate 4,194,852 downwards.
GTTTTACTATGGTGAAGAGACTGACTTTTTATTGCCTTCATTACTTTTTTTTTTAAAGTGTTTCCTAAGAATTACAGGTCTCTCTAAGAATGAGAGTTTGGGGACTTGTTACATGATAATATGTATGGTACTTCATATTGTTAGTCTGTGAAAATCTCACAGCGCTAAATGTATTATTCAATAATAATAATATATATGCTGCATCATGTCATAAATATCTAGTGCATCTCATCAGATGAGAAACTGTCTAGATTTTCAGATTACTGTACTTTATTTGGATAGAAAATATAAAGCATGCACTTCAGTTTTATGGGGTACTTGAATATCCTTAGTGCTACCATTCTTCACTTCCTTGGGTTTTTATCTACAGGGATTTATTAAAAATTATTTTCAGTCCTGGGAAATTTTATACGGTTTTGTTTGCATTAGAGGCCATCCTGCATTTTCATTACAAATCCATACCAACCAGTGACTTCAGTGGGAATCTTCATACTTATTTTTTATATTTAAGAAGGTAATTGTTCGATCAAAAGATAGGCTTCCACACCAGGGTTTCAGATAAGTTTTGCCTTTGTTTGGACATTTTAAAGCCATTTGGGGAAAAATGTCACATGATACAAATAATTATGAAAATTTACATCAGAATTCACCAAACATCTGTGCATTAAAAATATCTAATAACTATCTAAATATTTCATTTCATATATTATGCCTTTTTTAAATTGTACAGCTGTCATTTTATAACATTTTAACATTCTTGTTTAAGCTGCACTTTAATAAATAACACTGAATAGTGGGCAGATGTTAGTGAACAGGAAAGAGATATGAGGGGATATGTTCTCAAACTTCTGAAACTGTGTGAAAGCCTATATACAGTATATTCATAATCATCTGTTTCTCTTCAGATCTGAGTGCATATTTGATAGTTATGGCAGATTCATTCCAAGCTTCCAGAGTATGGGGACTGAAGGTGGTCTTTCATCTACATTCATTTAAAGCATCAATGATGGACATACCACTAAATCCTGTGATTCTGCTACAACAACTTAACCAAGAGAGTAGGAGTTTACTGTTTTGTCTACAGCCTTTCAAATAGAAAGAAGCAGCCTTTAGGCCCATTCCAGTGCTTTTCTGTGGAAAAAACTAAACTTCTGTTTAGTGCCTGAATACTAGTGCTATTTTGTAACAGTTGCATTTGTCTTGTCTTTTAAATTTTCCATTGTCTAGTCAGCCCTGTCCCTAAGGAGGCTTGTAGAATTCTTAGTGTGCTCAACACTCTAGCATGACTAGGATCATTAGACAGTATGAGGGATCATGAATGTCCCAGCTTGATACTGCAGTCTGTCTGCCTCCTATGAGCTTCTCAGCACTGGTGAGACCACAGCTGAAGTGATGTTCCCAGGTCTAGCTCTCCAGTACAAGAACAACATGGACATGCCAAGCCAGCAAAGGACCACAAAGGTGAATAAGGGACCAGATATGGTAAAGATAGGGAGCAATAGTAGAGCAGTTCTAATGATACCTATAGAGAGCTTTATGGCTGGGTAGTTTTGGGTACCTCAACTGTTTAGTTTAAGACAAGGCAAAATATAAATACAAATGTGATCTTTTCATAAGACTTCAGACTAGGACACGGGTGAGCTGGGTTGTATTTTTATTTGTACACCACTATCTGCATGATGATGCTTAAATCACTTGAATTCTTTGAGATTCAGTTCTACAATCTGAGTTAAGGGATAATTACAGTCTTGTATGTTTGTGTAAAATGTTAATGAAGCACTTTCAAATGTTTGAATAGAATATGGGGGTTAAAAGTGTTCTTTTATTAGCACTATATTTTTGTTTTACTGGAGTTCACTACAATGGTCAGTTCTTGTTGCATTTGATTATGCAAATTCCTTAAGAAGCTGAACAAATGCATGAATTCATGACAGTTAAATATTTCTGTAAAGCAATTTACATGGTAATGCTTGCTAATGTAAATATGTAAATAATTTAACTTCAGAATATGTAATTCAAACTTTCTTATCTTTGCTGTAAGAACAACTGCAGTAATTCAAATAATTACATAAAATTATACTCTCCGACAAGTGCAAGATTTCAAGGGAAACCATTATATTAGGCAGATAGTTTTGTAACAGAAATGTTGCATTACTATTTGATCACTTTTTTGTCAGGTGAGGAAATGTTTTCTGTCTATATTTGTGCTACTCTTTCCAGAGTATATGAACAGCATTAAATTAAGTTTGTCCTGGGATAAAATTGGCTGATTTTTTTTTTTATTTTTGCATTAATACTGTTGCTAGTGGTTATCTTTAGATAACAATATATAGGGGTGTGAATTACTTTAACTCTAGTTAAATATGAGACTGCAAGTTTCAAATTCTCTCCAGTCAAAAGAAGTGTGAATTGAAAGAGTATACACCTCACTTACCAGAATGCTATTATTAATATTATTTTGTAGTCCCTCTAGAATTTCCTCTACACATTCATGGGTTAGAGTGTATACATCCTGCACAGTCTGAATTCCACACAGAGCTTGTGGTCTTCCTTGACCTTTAGGATTATTTTTTGCTTTTTCTAAACCTGTGGGTTTGTGTCTTGAATATCAAGACATATTTTGGGGATATTTCTGCTTAAAGTGTCAATAGATTTCTGATATTAAGTGCGGATTTCCTTATCCTGTGTTTTGTAAAAGAAATGTTATTCTCTGTTTGCTTTGACTGCAAATGCCAGAATCACTATCTGTGACATCAGTCTCATAATGTCAGCAAAAAGACAGTTGGAATATCATGAGGCAGGTAGGCACATTGCCTGGCCAAGTGCCCAGGAGCTTGGCTGGGTCTCCCTATAATGCTTGCCTCAAAAATACTCTAATGAGTAAATGGTGTAGACAAATTGTGAATCCATTCTGAAATCCAGCCTCATGACTGCTTGTGCACAGCATTGTAGATCTGGCATCTCAAAATCACATTTAAATTACACTTACCCAGATATCTTGTAAATGGGTCTTAAATTGCTTTAAGGTCCTCTGGAAATCAAATGCATAAACTCACCTTCTCATATTAAAATATATACACTACTAGTTCCCATGAAAGCACTATATTTTGTCCTTGGAACCAAATTTGTGTCATTTTCATTATTTATGTATAAAAGTTAAGGGTTTTCTAATTACCACAGTTATTCTAGTCTTCTACATTAATTCAATTTCTTTTGTCAACATTCTGGTTTCATGATAGTGAGTTCTACCTTTGAACAATAGAAGTGAGGGTTTTTTAGGTGTTGTTAGGAGATTAATAATTCTTCCTGCCCCCAGGAAACGGACACTTTGTTCCCTTGTAGCTGTGAGAGTAACATGATGTAAAACTGTGTAAATTCAGAAGTTTGTCTCCTGTCTTCCCCATCTGTGCTTTCAGAATTGTTTGGGAGATTTTGTCATGAAGTGCTTCATGTATTTCTTTAACAGCTACTCCATGAGAGCACTAAAGATAAGGAATATGACTAAAACTGCTATTATGAAGGTACATTTGTAGATTGACTTTCTGGCTCTTCACAAATATATCACTTCTTGTGACTCCATATTTGAACTGTACATTTGTCCTCACATGAGTGACCATTTCATCAGTGCTTTTTCTTCATTTTGGCCTTAATCTTTATTATCTTCGTACAATTTGTAGCTGCTCGGGCCACTGTTTAGTCTTGGTGATCCTTAGTGAAGGAAGAAAATATGACTCTTCTGACAGGGAATTTTTGACATGCCAAAATATCCAGTAAGTAAAACTTCCAAACTTTAACTAGCTGTGTTTCCTGCTAGTGAAGAGAGCTTGAAGTTGATGCTTTAATCTGTGACTTCCCTTTGTCAATAGACAAAGGTCAGCGTTGCTGGCTAAGCAAATCACTTAGTCTCACCTGTCATTTCTGTTCTCTATTAACATTTTTAAAGACCATAATTCTGCAATTATGACAATATCTGTAGTATATGAATACAGCTGCTTCCAATAAGATTAATTACTACAGATGTTTCTGTTGCTTCTGTGGGAGTAATTAGGTGCAGCAACCTAACCATGCAAAAATTCAGCATAGTATACAAACAAATTGCCAAAACCATATTCTTTGCCATGAAGCACATAAGCTTAGAATATCTGACTTGGCATATTCCCAGAATGTGCCATTGTCCTCCCATCTTGAGGACTCACGTACAAAAAAATAGTTTGTGATTTTATGAAACAGGAGTTCCTGTATTCATATATCTATGCTTGTGGCTATGTCTTTTTGCCTGTTAGTGGGTTATTGGGTTTCACTGCATTGTTGAGAAAGGTATGTTACAATCAACATTAAACTGAAGTCATTTTCTTTCACACAGATCATGTATTTTCCAAAACTATATCATATATGAGTCTAAGCTAGTTCAAACCATTGTTTAAGTCTGATACATATATCAAAGGAAAAAACATATCTACTGTGCTCCTGCTGTGTCTTGCATTTATTCCTAGTGTTATATCGTGGTAGTCTAAATTGGTTATATGTTTGATCTGTATTTTTTTATTGGCAGCATGCTTCTTTTCTTCAGTCATAACCCTATTCTTAAAGTGTTTGGATATGTTTATATATTCCATACCATGTGATCCCAATCATAAAAGCTGTTATTTGCCATCATGCCCAACAAATTAACACTTTGACCAAAAAGAAACTAATGGAATACTTCTTATCTTATGCATGAAGTCTGAAAAAAAACCAAAAACACCCCAAGGCTTATTTTCCTTTTATTTAGTATTTGTATTTATTAGTATTATTACTTCTACTCTAGATACTTTAATTATAAAGATAATAAAAATATGTTATCATGAATATCATAATGATCCAAATAGCAGATGAAAAATATCTACAGTCAGTTTGCATAAATTACAACTCATCACTTGACTAAAATAGTGTGTGAAATGCTACTGAAGTATGTTGAAAGCCACAGTAATTTCTATACCGTGCATTTTCACAAAATCATGCTGCATGAAGAGAAAGACATATCAGTACGTTTTTATCTGCCAGTCACATATCAAATAAAAAGGTTTTAACACTAATGCCTCTGGATGCAGCTGGCTGTTACTAGTAGCTAAAACGCCAAGATCAGAAATTTCAATTATTGGTACTGTGTAGAGTTGACAATTATTTTTCAAAACATCTATGTTTACTGAATTTGTTTCTCACAGCTAACCTTTGATGAATGATGGCTGAATATTGGTAATTATGTTTGTGATGACACATTTGCTTATAAATTTATTATATAAACTTCAAGTATTTATTCCTCAAAATGGTATTTATTCCTCAAAATGATATCTGAAGTGCGAACAGAGAAGTAACAATTACACCCATAGTTTAAATATGCCATAAGCAAATAAAATAATCTCTTACTTGATGGAAGTATGCTAGTGATGCTTTGAGGTGCTTGTAACACATATTTATTCAGCAAACACCACCAATATTATCAGGTCCATTTCAAATTGGCTTCTCAGGAACAAACATAATTAGCTTTTATATGCTTCAGGACAGGTTTGGGTACTGCTGATTTGATCATCTACAAACTCCAGTTCATTTTGAATTCCTCCTGATCAATAACTTGCATACAGTGGATGTTGGAGTAGTTGGGCTTTGCTTAACAAATGCTAACTGAAGTCAGAGTCACATTTTTGGCAAAAATAAGCTAGAATAATTTTAATTAGATGAATTATTAGTCTTTTAAGGATATACATATGTGATGTGAATTTTTTTCAAAAGTATGAAAGCTCCCATCTTTGCTTAAGCGTGGAAAAGGTTGAGATTGCTGCTTATCCTGCACAACTTTTAAGACCTTTAGCTTGCTTTCACCTGCAAAAGTGCTAACAGTGTTGAATGCCAGAGCTGTCTGCCCTGCCTAATTGAAGTATAATGTAGGTGCTATAACTGTTATCTCTTAGACAATTGAGGAGTACTTTAGTTATGATGCTTCATGAAAAAGACAAAGTGAGCATAGATGGATCATACATGCAAGTACTAGTTCCAATAGAGAACATGCATGGAAATTATACCGAAAATAAAAAACCAGCAAAAGTAATAGAAACAAAAATGTTTGATGGCATCCAGTTTTCATATTATAATTTCCAAAAAAGCTTATGAAAAGAGTATCACATACAGAAAGACCTAATGAGACACATGGCTGATTCTTTCTGACCCAGATGAAGTAAATTTAGTGCCCTAGAAAGTACCATTTCCCAGCACAACTTACTGCTTATTAATTACAACCTATTGGATAAACTCAAATCATAGTATAAATATAGGTCTAAATCTGCATCTCTAAAGCTTTGAATCCAGTCTGTCCCCACTAATTTGGCACAATGTAAATGTGATAGGCAAAGTGATGCAAAGTCAAACTACATCTCATATGGACCTTAAATAGAATGTGGTTTAATAGAGTTTTGTATTTTTAAACACAAGAAAACCATGTGGGTCTCAGTTTAGAAGTTCTCACAAACAAGGTATACAACTGCAGCTTAGAGTTTTGGGTTTGTCCAAAAATTTCCAATTGAAATACTAGCAATTGAACTTTTCCAAATACCCATTCTAACTATGTTTCAATATAATTAAGAACTCTTGGGTATCAGGTACTCATCAGATGTGTAACAGAAAATATTTCTGTTAATGATGGTTTGTGTCAGCATTATGATTTTTCTTAAGAAGTGCCATATTTATTTCATGGGCCTAATTACTAGGTTTGATGGAAAATTTTAATATGATTTTTACACTGTTGCAGTTTTCCTGATCTTGAATGCTGTGTATTTCATAAAGTGCTTTTTAATTCCTCATAACTTCCTAGAAAGGAAACACTTAAAACTGTTATTTGAAAAGAAAATTTTTGATTGTACAAGGACAATAATTTTCCCTAGTGCACAGTCTACTTATTTGTAACTGCTAAAAAATGCTGGTGTTTCTTAAACCTTGAGAAACAGGAGAAAAATGCATCAAATACTAGTCTTAGTGAAGTCATGATAAAATTCATGTGCACTTAAGTGTAGTCAGGATTTCTTCTTCTGCTTAGATTCTTTCGTGAAATCTATCATTATATAAATTTGTTAGACCTTAAATGCACCACACAAATACAAGTAAGAGAAATAGTTGTAACGTTCAGTAACCAAAGTACCACTGTTCCAAAGCTGCAGATCTGTAAAAATGTTTGATGTAGCTAAACAGAAAGTGAATAATGTAATTAACATTTAAACTAAAATTTAGTCATGCTAAATTTTGGATTTGAGATGTAAGATAACTGTGCACACTATAATCACCATCTTTGCTGGCAGCTATAAAAACAGTGTACAGTATATCAGTTATAGAACCCATCACTGAGTGCAGCAGACAGATAGAAGAGATATGAGGACAAGACCAAAATTAATACAGCAAAAGAATGTAATTGAATATACTTTGTCTATTCCCAGCTCTCATTTTCTCTATGAATTTGCCTAGTCCAGCTTCTGTCTGCTGGGTGTCCTTTCTCCAGTTCTGTTGTTTTAACTCATCCCAATCTTAAGATGTGTTATCTATTCCTTATAAAAATAATGACCAGTTAATGTGATCTTTTACAGCACTTTGAATTTGTACCAGTGAAAATTACTTCTTTCCTGGAGTAAGTTATGATGTCCTTTAAAGTATGAATTTCTATATTTAAATCAAAACCTTTTTTTTTTCAACAGTACAGATTAGACCACTACAGACACTGCTGTCTTAAATGGCTTTCTTGTAGTTTCAGCTGATTGGACAGTAACTGATTGGACACTACTGTACAAGCCTGGTAATGCACAAGGAAAAGCAGAAGCCTGTTTGCTCTGGTTTTTTCTGTGTTATATCTGGGCTGAAGAAAATTCAAAATCAGAAATAATGGTACCAAACTAAGAAACTGAATCATGAATAAACATGATTAAGATTCAAGGTACTGAATAAAACAATGCCATTTCAACATGGTGCATTTTGGGTTTTTTTTTTTTTTTTAGTGAAATTTAATTTCAAATACTCATAATTTAAAGCTGAAATTTAGTCAACCAGTTACTAAGACTGTACTAAATTTGTAAAATTAATCTGTTGAAAATTACACTATAGCAGTTTACTTCTAATTCTTGAAACACATAGTATAGTGAAAGGAACTTCAAGGACTTTATGCACTGTAAGGCCAAAGAACAATTAAAGGTTTAATCACTGCTGTGGTGATTATGGCTGGTAAAATCTCTCAGGCAATATGTGTGAACCATTTTATAGTTCCATTTTGGTTATGTAGGCACTAGTTCAAATAATTACATTACCGGGCTGCCTTGTAACATTTGGGTAGCTCATTTCTGCACTATCCATTACCGATGAAGTAGACCACACTGTTTCCATAGAGATGATCTCTCTCTTTTATCTCTTCTCATATAATTCTCCATGCAACACATTAAATACTCTAACAGAAGAGAGGGGAAAATTCTTCTCTGACATCTACCCCATTATTTTGAACTTCAGTATTGTTTATTCATATGAGAACAGAAAACCAGAATATTGTGAGACAACATATAAGTGTAGAAGCAGTTTTCCCTTTTAACTGGCCCATTGTTACGAGCTGATAAACTGTAATTTGTTGTCAGGATCATAGGTATTAAGAAAGGACTTTAAAACTGCAGGTTTGAACTTTCCACTTAAATTCATAGTGTGGGGTTTTCCTGATGAGTTTCAGTTGTTTGAGGTGTGGGAGCTAAAGGATGGCAGGATTAGAAGCTTACGAAAGCTGTTGAACCTCTGTAACACTGGTCACATATTGGTGCAATCTGCAATGAATTGATAGTAGAGAGGTTTGCAGAGCCAGTGTGTGTATCAAATACGACAGAAGGTAACTACATGAAAATGACAACCTTTTTAGATCTGTGGAAAAAACAGTTTCAAAGGCAAGTTTATTTGATGTTAGAGACATTTTTTTACCCTATTGCAGTACTGAAAAGAAGCGTGCACTCCTGATTTGTTTCAACTTATGGTGTAACTCTGACACCTGGTTACTGTGAGGTGAACACAAATAGCTGCACAAAACTGAGCCTTTTGGATGTCTGCCTTACCTTGCCATGTATTTGAGGTTATTTACTGTTGAATAGAGACGAGAAAATCAATTGGCCATATACCATGTGAACAAAAGGGTGCACACTGGAGGTTACTCTGGATTGAAACAAATATAATAAATCTATTCTCTAGCCTGTCATAGTCTATGTAGACATGCTCTCTATCACTGTTTTGTCAAAGTAAAGAAAATTGGTTTTCAACAATTAATTATTCTATCCTACACAAACTTTGGCCTACATTCAGTGCTTCTGCCTCTTTCAATACCAGTGTAAGTTTTTCCTTGATTAATCAGGAAAGACCCTCAATAAGCGATCGTGCTTGTTACTGAAAATTACAGCAAGTGAAAACAGTCTAGATTTGAAATCATGCAATATTCTTACAAACTCCCATATGTTCACTGAGAAGCAGAAAGGAGACTGCAGCGAACTCTGAACTGCTTTAAATTAGCATAGCAGTGTAGATTTGAGTGGATGATGATCTGTTGCATTCTTTCTTGAACTGTTAATATTATTTAGGTGGCATTTATCAATATTTCCTACATGCTGAGTACATGTTTTATCTTTCCTTAAAACGATAGGCAGATATTAACATGCACACATTCTGTTTGTTTTGTTAGAAGGTTTTGTTTCTACAAGGTACATACAAGTGATAATTAAAGTCCATGGTTTGAAATTGCTAACTCTCCTTCACAGCCAAGAAAAAGATTGTGTCCTATATAGCAAACCACAAAATTGAAGTGTTTTTTGAATTGGACTCTGCCAGAGCAAATCCAGATGTAGTATTTGACTAAAGGTTATGATGCATTTTCAGCAAGGTATCAAGATACTGCAAACTGTGTATTGCACATGTCTTATATGTATGGGGTCTTTCTCTGTTGCCTTTTTTATTAATTGAGTATATATTCAGCTATTCTAAGAAATTATTTTACAATTAAATGTTTCTTTCTAGTTTTTCCTATTATTTAACTTTCAACGTTATACTTGATATGCTGTTTTATACAAATGTTTGCCTGTAGGCATTTTAAAGAGCTAGAGTAGGGCTTTACATGTAACATTTTTTTAAGTTTAACTTAATAGCCAATTGTTTTATTCATTGAATTGTTCCCAGGGAACAATACTGTCTGAAAAGAAAGCATATGGTTTATAACAGTTGGAATTATAAGTATTAGTATAAATTGTAGCCTATAAACTTGTCAAATATGATTATGGAGATCAACCTGAGTAGAAATATAATCATATTTTTCATGTATATACCTAACAGTGTGAAAATATGAATCTTTTTCAAGAAACTTAACTAAATAATTCAGAATAATATAGCAATCACATTAATGAGAAGGACAGTTATTTGTAACTTTTGTAGGCCTGAGCACTGTGATTAGTTTGTTGCTTGGTAGATAGATGTTTGATTTGTGAAGGGTCATTGCAGAGGTACAATGGTAGGTGCTTGCCTTAATGGAGAGTCAAATCATAGATTTCATAAAATATTTTTCCCTGGTTTGAGACTTTCTTTCATTCATTCATTGAAAGGTAAAGGTCTTAGGTATTAATGCTTTTTAGTGCTTCAGAATAAAACCTGAGTACACAGCTGTGATATTGCAGATACATCTGACATTATTTCAGAGAAGAAAAAAAAATATATACATACATACAGGTATATATATACACACACGAGAAAATTGAGTAAGGGATGGAATCCCTCATTCATCCTCATTTGTTGCAGCACCTTTATTTGGCACTAGTCACTGCAAGATAGCAAGGTATGGAGCAAGTGTCTCTGGGGGATTTTATGTTGACCGTGATCAACAAAAATAGTAGCAGAAGAGCACCGTGTGCTATATTAGATTGTAAATACTGGCTAAGATTTTTAAAAACGGACAAATTGTGATATCTTTTCTTAAAATCATGAATTTAAAAAGGATATAGAAGCCTAAGTAGGGGAAAAAAGACAGACACTTTTTAAAACCCTTTGTAGCCTTATAATATTCTGTTCTAAACCATCTGTGAAGTTCTCAAATATAATAAATGCAGAAGTTTTACTTTAGATATTCAAATTGGTACATACAACAATTCTTGCCTGCAGACTCAATTTTACTGTCCACTTCTCTCCTCTTTAGATAATTATGGACTTCTCTCAGGAACACTCAGTTCATTATGTACTCACCTATCTAAAACACAGTCTTTGAATTGGCTTAATTGCTTCAGTCAGCCAAGTCTTAAAAATATCCTATTTGATTATCTCCATAACAGCAAATCTTATTTTCACTGTATGAGTGGAAATGCCAATCGAAATTTTATCAATCGCTTTATGTATCTGAAAAGAGGTTAACTGCTCAGAAGAAAATAATAATTTTTATTTTATTCAGTTCATTGATTCAATCCACTGACTAGTCAGACATCACAATGTCTTTCAAAATGTTCATTTTTAAATTATTGCCTTTCCCTTGCTTCAGATGAAAATATATTTCAGGATTAGATTAAAATGTGACCAAATAAATACATACTTTAAATCATTGAACAGGTTACTGTTTCTAAGGAATATAAGACTGATGGTAAAATTGAGTCATTCTGTCTACATTCAGCAGTTAATCAGCAATGGGAATAGAAATATATTTTTGTTAAAATATTTGTATTCAAAGAGGAAATGCCAGCTTCTCTAGATAAGAGTCTATCCAAATCTGTACTTGCTGAACCTGCTATAAAAGTAGTAGTGGAAATAAGGGTGAAGACAAAAACTCAAGCCATCCCAAGTGTCTTCAGCTTTTGGGTTAAAAAGGGTGGCTGGAGTGTGTTTGGGTCTCAGAAACAAACCTAGAACTTTCTTACAAAGTGAAAAAATACTGACATGCCAAGCATTAATTTTCCTGTCCTTATCAACCAAATAAACTAGTAATACCTCCTTTTTGTTGAGCTATGTATTCTGGGGGAGGGGGAGACTTTTTCTTGCTTTTTCCAGACCTCAGTCAGGAGTTAGAGAGAGAGACTGGTTTTTGTTTTGCTCCAGCTTTTAACCTGGACTTTTCAAATGCTATCCTGAATATATCTGAAAGCCAGACCATGATGTTACCTCTGGAGAGTGGTGAGCTTGCTTTCCCTTCCTGTGTCTGAGTTCTACCTGTAGCTAAACGCAGCAGTTACAGCACATTTGCTTAACTTCAGGACCCCACAAAAGCAGGCTGAATTTGTTCTGAAATGAGAGCTTAAACAAGGGTTTGGTAAGGCAGTTTTCTTAAACAAGCTAGTATTGCATTAGTCACCTGAATATGTAAGGTGCAAGATTTTGTGACAGTATGCATTATTCTAATAAAATCATTTGCATAGTCAGATCAGATCAGCCATCCCTATACCATTTGAGGGGCCACAGGTTACTTGTTTCCTGTTTCTCCCTGTTTCTTTCTCCTACTGTCTTTTTCAAAAGTTTTAATTGCCTGATTGAGATCTATTTCAGGAGATTTACCACTAGGCATTAATGTCTAGAGATGAAGCTTTCCATCTCAGTTTAGGCTTTTTGTCTCCCTTTGATTTGAAAAAGCCATTCAATTCCAGTTCAGCTAGTTGTCCTTTAATGACACAGCAGGTGAGGTTACCTGTTATAATCTGCAATTATGGGACTATAGTCTAGTTGTTGTATGTGGAGGTTGAAATGATTGTGGCTACTGCAGAGCTAACCACAGATTTAGAAAGGAGAAAAAGAAGAGGATTGTAGTGTAGGGAAGAGGAAGAGTTCCATTTTAGTTGGTTTTGAGGCTTAGGAGTAGACAGATAATAATTACTATTAAGAGGAAAAGAACCAGGAGAGACCTGAATCACAGAGTGGAAGAATAATAAGCAGTGCAATGCAATAGGTACAAATCTGTGGAGCATAACAAGTGGTGCTGAGAATCCAACAGCAACATCGTGTATTTGAGGGTGTTTGTTTCAGATTAGCTTGTATGGTTTTATGTAACTCATCAGTTGCTTTTTGGGACTGTTTCATCCAAACAGAATCTACATTGTGCACTTGAGAGGGCTTTGTGAAAGCATGGCAATAGAGATCTCGTCAGAAAACTGGAAAATTGGCATTCAGATAGGAATGTGATAGGATGAAAATAATATCTGAATATCAGACCAGTGTTCCAAATGTAAAGTAAAATGTTAGTAGAGACACACTTGTAAGTTTACTGTGTTCAAGAAGCATGTATTATTAAAAAATTTTGGTGAGACCTATTTTAGAGGAATGCAGTGGTGAGACTGAATAATTTCTCCTGGTTTTCAAATTGCTATCTGAAAGGCCTTTTCCCTGACTGTATAATCATAGAATCATATTTTTTTTAACTTTGCTGTAAGTACTTTTTTGAAATGTAACAAGAAAATATCCATTAATGTTAGCAATGCTACTTTAACCCTATTAAGGCATCTTTGACACAGGGATATAGACTCAAGTTCAGGGCAAAATGATTCACATCTGCTTATATTGTCATCTTGATTTACTTTTAAATTGTGTTTTATTTTATGATATTACATTGCAGCTCAATCTAGGAGTTAATGGATTATTACAGTTCTGTTAAATTCCAGTAACAATCCTATTTGTTTTCCCATTGTCATTTACCTTTGCCTGTGCAGCCTTTTCGTTGGCAAAAAAAAAAAAAATTGTTCCTGTCTGAGTTTGTGGATTTGGAGCCCCAGGTTATATTTTATTCCTTTTTTTGCTTTCTACCTTTTGTCTCCCTTGAATTCTTCTGTTTTAACATTTAAACGTTATGCACTCCCATTGTTGAAGATCGAAGTGCTATATAGAAATCCATTTCTTTTTCTTTGTTGCATGTAGTGTTCCTGTCAGTTCAGTTTAGTGTAACCTTAAAGAAGGGTTTGATTTCAGTATGTGCTTGATTTCACATTGCCTGTCACTGATAACAAATGTATCCACAGTGATCCAGGGCTGAATGCATTTCTGTGCTACTTCCTTTCTCAATCTTTTAGATATTATTCTATACTTATTTTTCTTTCTTTGTCCTCTGACCAACGTTCTCCCATAAGTGAAATTACTTAAAACTGAAAGAATTATATTAAAACTAAAACTTTTTTTATGTATTTTCCTCAGGTTTAGAATTCAAAACCCCTCAATCACAGATTAAAATTACTTTTAATAACATCAGATTCCTTATAGCCTCTGAATGTTTTTATTTTGAATACATTACACTTACTTAACCAGTTTTCTTTTCTAATGTGTTTTTAGGGTCTGTGATGCAACAAGTGCTATACCATATACCAAACAGGAAATCTGCTGTAGTGTTTAGTTGTGGCACTTCCTTCCAGAGAAATGAGTGATTGTAGCATGTATCATTAATGTGTACATAGTTCAGTATGCAATATTTGCAGTATCTTTAGTAAATACAGGCTCTATTTAAGTTTTCTGGTTCTGACTTTTTTTATAGTTGCTTATATAAAAAGTAGTGTTACTAATTTATTATCTTTAGTTTGACTATACATTATATTTTTAATAGCTCAGACATCGTTTTTTTTCAGCATTTACATTCCTCTCTCTCCCCACTCTTATTGTACAAATGCACAATTGATATGTGTGTTTTATACTGTTGTGGAGATTCTTGTTTTCCCTCAAAACAATACATCCTACTACTCTGCAAACGGATCTGTTCATCATTGCCATTATGTGTTTATGCAATGACAATCATAGAAATACAGAAAAATTTATGTTGGAAAAGACCTCGAAAATCATTGAGTCTAACCATTAACCTAGCACTGCCAATTCCACCAATTCTCTATATCTCCAATTGCCGCATCTACATGATTTTTAAGTACCTCCAGGTACCCCCCTTCCCTGGGCAACCTGTTCCAACGCCCGACAACATTTTCAGTAAAGACGTTTTTACTGATATCCCATATAAACCTCCCCTATTGCAGCTTCACGCCATTTTGTCTCAGCCTGTCATTTGTTACTTGGGAGAAGAGACTGACCCCCGCCCGTGTACAGTCTCCTTTCTCCAGGCTAAACAACTACAGTCAAATCTGACCATTTACTGAAAGAATGCTTGGTGATCAAAAGGATCTGAAGTAGCCAGGTGGCAACTTCATACTAATGGCCAACCATGCAATTGTGTGATGTTTCATGAGACATTGTAAATATGATATACTACTGTTACCTCAACAAAAGCAAAGCCAACTAACCAAAAACAAGAACAAAACCACCAAAAAACCCCGGCACAAAACTCAAATCTTGTAGTTTACTAGAATTAAAGGAATTTGTTTTATAATTCCCCAACCCAGAAATTATATTCCAAGTTTCAGATTATTTTCCTGATGGAGAATTACTGTCTGATACTTTTGGATGAACATGGATTAAGCTTTGTTTTCTAGGAAGAATCTGTATAGTGAGCATACACTGATGATGTTAGTGGTACTATCCAAGATAATCAACAGCATCATTCAAATGTAAATTTTAGAAAATGGTTTAATAAATATTCAAATGCAGTTTCCCCACAAGCTCCTCTACGAGTGTTACACTGTCTCTTCTCTGTATGCTTTCTACATGTTCATTGGTTTAGGAATTTCAGTGGTCCTCACTATATATTGACCAGAAGATTACCATTCACCTTTAATTTCTGAAAAAGTCATTGCATCTTTCTGAAGGTCTCCCAAGTCATACTTGGAATCAACGTATTGAGCTAAGTAATATTATGAAACTGAAAATATTTATTTGTTCATAAACCAGATTTTTACCTCAGGGTAATGCTGAATTTGTTGACTTAAATCATTGTTAGAAATGGTCTGCACAAATTCAAACTGATGCTGTATGTGGGAGACAGCTGGTTGTCATGGTAACTGTAGTGCAGCTTTTAATTCCACTTGGTGAGTAATGCTAACACGATGTTGCTGAATAGACCATGTCTTAGCAAGTACAAGTGTCTTGAATTCTCCATGTCGGTGTTACAAAGTAAGAAAAGGCTTTGTTCAGAAATACGTTCAGCATCCTTTTTAGCTTATTGCTTTTGAACAGAGATATTAAAACTATACAGAGAATATGTTTGTGGTGTGGCCCTCAAAGAACCTCAATAAGGTAATAAAATTAAGAGGCAGACCTTAAGATATCTATCACTAGTGAATATGATTTTGTTTTCTTATGACTGTTGCTGCATTTTTAATGTACATCTACTGAAGAAATGTAGGAAAATAAAAATTTAAGTTGGCAGAAGAGCACAAAGTGGCCACTCAATTTTTATTTTTGTGTTTCTGTGCGGAAGAAAATAGGATATTAAGTTATTTAATTGTTAAAGTTGAGACATTGGCTGAATGCTGTTCTTAAGAGAAGACCTTTGTTTTTCAGATAATGTGTCCTGTGTGAAAGAAACAAAAAGCAGCTGTAGGTGTAGTTGGGAAAGTGGGATCAAAACCCATTGATTAGTTTGCTAATGAGTACTTTCTAGGCCCTCGTACTTACTATAAAAATACTTCTTCTTTGTGTTAGATAATAGAGAAGAATGAGAATACAGATTTTAGTAGTCTGTGCCCTTGGCAGCAGTGTTTCCATGTCATTGTGGATATATAGAGCTTCCAGGACTCAGAATTCCTGATGATAAAAAACCCTAAGTCTTTCTCGTTGCTGAGGTAGACAATTTGGGACTCTACCAGTTTTTCACAAATACACTGTCTTTCAGCTAATAATGTTAGTTATTAATTTAGGATATCATGTTAGTCCTTCACTTGGCATGAGAGGCTCAATTTTTTTCTGTATTGATTTTTTCCCCTTTTTCTACTTGAGTACATTTCTTTCAGATCCTCAATCCTAAATAATTAATTCATACTCTCAGGTACTCATGTCATCATCTGGTAGTAGCAGTAGTAAAAGTCTAGAAATGCATGTGTAGGAATCAGCTAAGTACTCCCATCCTATTTAATGCAGCAAATAAAACTGGAAAGTCCAGGAGCAAAAGATAGTGAAATGGTGAACATATTAAGTTTTTATGTTAGAAAATGAACATTGCTACTGTCTAAAATAAAGGCATATCAGTTTAATAGGAGACTGGAAGTGATTCCGCAAGAGTGATAGCACACTTAAAAAAAAAATCCATCAAATATGGCAGTGGAAGTCCTTGAGAATGTCTGAATTATACACACTGTTGTTGTGCCTGACTGATAAAATGAAGCCCTTTAAAATAAAGGCCTTTGATAAAAATTTTTGAAGACATTAAATATACTGATGCCAGAAGAATTGACCTTTACGGAGAAAGATTAGAAAATCAGTAGAGCAAGAGGGGAAGATCAAAAATATTCAAACCATTGTGAATGCCCGCATAGAACAATGTATAACAATTCATTTTTCTGCTGATTAAATTGCAGATTTGCTGCTTATATAACTAATTTACAAGATTTTAAAAGTGAACACTTCACGGCATATAGATCGCTATTTCTAATGAACATGTTGCTGTTACTTTTTCGAAATGCAGGCCCTGCAGCACTAATACTTGAAAACTTCTATTAATGCAGAAGCCATGAGCAAGGCAAAAAGGCTGTGCTTTCCCTTTTGCTCCTGTAGTAGATTCCAAACTGAAAGCAGCTTTATATTTAGAAGAATTAAGATAATTATTCCCTTTTGTTTGATCTAAAAAATGGGGAGAGGAGACTGAAGTTAAGTTCTCAGTCTTCATTTATTACTCTAAGAGTTTCATCCCCTATAACTTTAGCTAGGTTAGCACCTATCTGAGTATTTAAAGGAATCTATTATATCAGAAATCTATCACATTATATTAGGAGTCCTCATTCTCAGCAGTCACTGAATGGGAATGAGGGGATGCTTCTCCTGAGCTTAGTTCAGATCTCAGCTGGATTCATTCACTATGTAAGAAGTCTTGGTGTCTCAACCCAAAGGCATTCACTAGAGTGAGACTGATAGAGTGCATACTGCCCCAAGTACCATCCTCACCCAATACAAACTATGAGTTTTCAAGTTAGAGATCATTGATGACAAGTGCTGATAATGTGTGTAGTATTTTAAAATCCTAGTTGGAATCATCATTAGTCAGCTTTTAGAAATGAAATTACTTAAAATATGTCAAGTGACTATTTTTGTGGTAACAAAGAAAAAAATTGTACATGTGCCTAGGTGGTTTCTTAACATCTGTAAAACATTAAAAAATAAGAGTTAGGTTTCTTCCAACCTTCTTCAACTCACAGGACTATAAAGTGATCAGTAGACTGGTGGAGACGTTCTGATGGCAGGTTCACTCAGACCTCACTTCCATTATGATTTTTATTGGATTTTACTGTGGATGCTGTGGGTAATGCTAGCAAATATTTTCACATAACTCTGTGACAAAACTGTTAGAAAAACTTAGTAGAATGAATCAAGATGCATATCCCTAAGCTCTTATTAGAACAGATAAATTAGTAATCTGTGATGAGAACAATGAAAGTACATGCGATTCAGCTGGGGGTAAAAGACTTCTCTTTGACTCTGAAGGCTTTCTGGCTGAACTAAAAGACAAACACCGCAGATTTTCACAGGAACTAAAAGTACAATGTACCTATGTACATATCCCACAGTTTTATTTTCAGAGCTTCCTTGTTACTCTGGATTTTTGGTGAAAACGTATGTGCAAATATATTATTTGCAAGAAAAACAACTTGTATTCTTTCTTTAAAAAGGGAATTGGGGAATATACTATTCCTCAGCAATACTCATTTTCTGTATATAACCAAAAAATAGAATGGCTTGGAAAAGGGTACTATTCTTAATGAGTTGACAACTTACTTTCCAGGTGGACTCGTTTTCTCTATTCTTTTTCAGTCTAATTCTCAAGAAATTAAGACAGAAACAAAGGCTCACATCACCACTGTGGCACAAATTTGGACCCACTGGTGCTGATAATTATCTCATGTAAATGTAGCCTTGGATAAATTCCTTTAATACTTATGGTCTCTTTCTTGATACACAAAAATATGCACTAAATCCACAGTTTCAGGCTAACTAGGTGTTGGCACAGCATTTGGCCAGAACTGAACTTTAAAGGTGAAATTTTGACTAACATTTCATATTCATACTGAGCTCAGTATCTTGCCTTTTGTGTCAGAATCCTGAAGGTGTGTGTGAGACTTATGGAGCAGGGATATGATTTTGCATGAGAGCTTTGGGGAGTAGCAGCTACTAAGAACTTCAGGCACTGACAGTGTCTTCTTCATACTCAACATCTCAATTATAAGAATTCTCTTAAAATGTCACTTGCCATCATTGATCCACTTTACCACCAAGCAGCTTGAGGGACTTGAGTACTTTCATCCAAATGTGAATACATGTCTGTGACTCAGAACCTGTCTCTTGCTGATGTAACTATTGTCACTTCATTCACTTTTTTTACATTTCTTTTCACAACACATACTTTCTGACTTTACTGTAGAAGCTAATAAATTTATTGAGTGGCTGAAATTCAGGAAGCAAATTATTGTTTTGGCAAGTTGGAGACTAAAATATATCATTTCTCAAAATGGTATTTTGAAGAAGAAATTGTATTTGCTTCTCTTGAGGACATGTACTTTCTTGACTGTTGTGAGAATAGTGAACTTGTACCCTGTAATAGAGTGAAGGAAGGTGTGACTATGCATACATGAACTAAAGAAAAGGCAATCTTACTGCTTTTGTTTTTCAAATACTTAACTGTCTCTATATAACAAAGTAAAGGAATGTAGTGATCTTGCATCTGCTTCTAGAAATGTGTGCCTTGCCCAAGTTGTGTCTTGCAAGAGTAATGCTGGATCTGAATTGTTTAATGACTATAGGCAAGAGGGATCATTCTTGAGGATAATATCCAAATGATTCAAAATCTGCAGAATACTGAGTGATTTCATGTTGTGGAAAGTTTAAATTCACTTCCTATAAGACCCAAAATGCTAAAACTCTTTTCAGCAGTTTCAGCTTTCCTTCAATATCAAAGTGGGGCAATGTTTCAATAGTCGTCGAGTAGCAATGTCAGCATTTCTTTGCAGTAATCTTTGTGAAAAGGCAGCACCAGAAAAACAGTTAATACTTCGACTTATGTACATTATATGCAATTTAGAAACTCACTTTGCCTCAGGAAAATTATATCAAAATATTATTAAAAATTTCTGAATTAATCTTTTTCACTACATTCCCACTTATGTTATTAAATGAACTTTATATTTATCTAACTTAACTAAGTGTGAATACCACGTCAGTCAAATTAGAAATCCTATCACCTACTATAATTAAATAGTTGTAATATTCAATCACTTTGAATTACTGTATTACTTAATGGTTATATCACTCTGTACTCATAAATGGATACACACAAATTACCTAAGGCTTTAGGAAAATCATAAAAATCTGTAATCGTATGTACTGCACTCTATTAAAATGCATATGAATTTTGTTTAGTACAGAGTGAATTTTCTTATACACATAAGCCACCTATTAGCCCTTCTTTTTTTAATTAAATTGTGCTTCTCCAACTTTAGAAATATCTTTGTTAACACTTTATGTCTGATTGCTGGGAAATATTCTCTTTGTTCCCATTCATAATATTTTCCTATATATTATAATTACGAAGCTATGCAGAAAGACTGTTATGAGGCCTACATTAACACAATTCATGTAGCTCAAAAAACAAATTAAAAATTGTCATAGCAAAAAACTCATGTGTGCCAGTTTACCCAAGTCAGAATTCACTATTGCATTTTCTAAACTGCTAATATTTATGTATATTTGAATTTGGTGGTCAATCAGCTGTAGAAGACGTTTGATTAGTTAGGTATTCTGTATAATTATGATGCCCCTCCTAAGATCCATGGTGATAGCTTTGTAATTATGTAGCTGAATGTTCCACATAGCTCATGTGATCATTTCTTGTGTCTTTATATTTTAAAATTCTAACAGTTTAGCAGAAGTCCATCCCATCCTCTGAATGCATCTGCAACTACTAAAACAACAGTCTCATCAATTTAATAAAACTGAATATGCTTATCATCTTTCCAGAAAAATTTTCATATTTAATGCCTGAAGATGAATTGAGCTTCTAAATAAAAAGGAAAAATACTCCTTCATTGCAGGCTGCTCAGAGGAAAATGCAGTATTTCTAGGAGCTAATGCATCCCTGAAGGGCCCAGTGAACCAAACTCCTAATAGGGTGAGTCTTCCTTAGAGCGCACTGCCAGAAGCCATCCTTTTTAAAAATGAAGCTGCAGTGAGTCTCTGGGGGTCCACAGAAAAACAACGGAAAGTTACAGTGTGAATTTTGGAGTGTGTCCAAAATCCTTTAAGACTTCAAGGATCTTCCCCAAAAACTCAGTAAATTCCAGTTGAAAACTCAGAAGCCACCCTTAAGAACTCTTAGGGTTTCCTAGGAGGATGGATTTTATGCATTTTCTGGCATAACTCTTTGCATTATGGCAAGTCTGTTGCAAACTCTGCTTGACTTGCAATAAGGAGCCCTAAATTGAAGCAGTCATGTAGTGCTGTCTGAAAAACCTAATAATTAACAATAATTAACATAATAAATCATATTGTGTTTTATATCCGATTGATATAATGTTGTTCCCTCATTATTGGTTTCTGTTGTGCTTTACAGTGGGTTTTTTTATATAGACAACATTTAGGCAAAAGGTACATTGCCATAAAATGGTAAAGCTTGGAAATTTTGAACTGGGAGTGCTCTTGTGGAGTTTTGAAATACACAAGAAATGTACTAACAAATTGTCAGTGCTAAGTCATTTACAAGTGTGGTTCTTCATGCTTTTTCTTACATAATATCTACTGAGGCAATGATGTTTGAGGTTGTCTGCAGATTCACTGTGTTTTCTGAAGCTTTTGCAGAATCACCTGTTTAAACTGATACTCAAGTTGCTCCAAAGTCTTTCTTTGAAGTCACCACAACATCACAGTTAAATATTATGCACCTGTAGGTGCAGCCTGACTGTATGGGAGATTGCTAGCTGACCCAACAGTGTAATGAAAGGACATTTATTGTTGCCTTTTATTCAGAGCCATCAGGTTACCCAGTAGTGCTACTATTGATCCTACTACAAATTAAAGATATCTTAATTTTATATTCTATTTCAGGTATAGTAGATCTGGTAGTCTTGTTTAGGAGTGGTAGGGTAGTGATTAGGGTGATTCCATTTTTATTGATTCTATTTTAGGAGCATTCTTCTGGATGTCAGTAGTTACCTGTGACCAATATTGCTGTCGTGACCATCGCACAGTATAGGAGACAGCTTTTGTAAGTTTAGTGCTGAAGATCTCTTCAATTTTAAGAACAAATAGTAAGAAGCAATAGAAATATGTCTGTCTTCATTTTTTATTTTTCTCTCTGAGATCTGTGTTTATTTGTTTTATTTTTATACATTAATTCTAAAATTTCTAAAACAGGTGTCTACATTAAATACGTGGCCCAGTTTTCAAGTTTGTTGCCTGCAGCTCTTACATGTGTCCAGCATGTTTTCAAAAAACTTGTTTCTCAAACAGATAATACAATGTCCATGCTCAATTTTATCATTGCATTTGAATCTACCATGACACTATAGTTTTTTTAACTCTTTTTCTTCTTAGTGAGAGTTAACTCACTATATTTATATATAATAGTTATATTAACTATATACTGGTGATGTAAGTAGAAGTAGAAAGTTCACAAATTTCTTTAATCAGGAAATTCTTGAGTTCTTAAAAGGAATTTTAGACACTTCTTTTAAAATGGAGAAATAAAACTTTTTTAACTGTATTATGTAATTCTATCATAAAGATAGAATACCCTCTCAAGAATAGGTAAATATTTGTGTGTCCATAGTGCCTGAAAACTATCCTGTTCTCTCTATTATAAAGTCTAGGAAACATTTGCATACTTTTCAGTCTGCATTTTTGCTCTTGACTAATGCCCTATTTGTCCTTGTACTCATGCTGGCTATTTGCTTACATTACTCTAGATGTCTCTGCTTTTTTTAAAGACAACAGGCACAGCATCTTCTTTCATTTTGCCAGGCTAACAAAGCTAAACTCTTTTACTCTGCACTTGTGAAACAAATTATTCGTTCTAATGATGCTATTAACCATCTCTTACACCCATTCTGTTCTGGACTGATTTTTCCTCAGCCTAGTTGATCAAAGTCATGTAATATCTTTCTAATTAGGCCTTTAAAATCAGAATATTTCCATGGAAATGAGTCATCTTGTATGTTCTGGACTGTATTTGTCTTCTTCTTTAATTGTTAAATCATAGTGGCTCTGAGTCATCCTGTGATCAACCAGTGCTTTCACGTCCTTTTCCTTGTCTGTTGCTTTCCAAAGTGGTCTGTTTCACCAGCTTATAATAGACAATCTTATTATAAAGATGTAGAACATGATTTTGAACATTGTCTTAGATGAAATTCCTCTTTGTTTCAAGGTCAGAAAATAAAAATTGGAAGTCTTTAAGCTGATTTTCATAGAAAGTTCGCATATATTCACTCCAGCTTGTCTTCCCCTTTCAAAGTAAATAATTGTATTATCAGTTGTAGCTTGTTCCTTTTTCACCTGGAACTAATTGTTACTAATCCATGATGTCTCAGAAGAAATTAGGGGTGAATTGTATTGTCTTGTCTAGAAAAATAGTTATAGAGGAGAACTATCATTTGGGTCTGGCATTATTTACCATTGGTAAACCTACACTGTCTCCCTTTGTGTTCTTTTTCTTCAATCTCTTTTTTTTTTTGGTCTCTTTTTCTCTTACAATTGCAGATTAACAGGTCAGTTGTTGCATATAGATTTGTGCATATTTTCATTTTCTTAGAACAAAATTATTACATTTTCTTACCATATTTTCATGAATGCATGAATTATGAAGTCCTAAATGCTGACCTATGGTTCAGAGGACTAACAAATGAATGCAGAAGCAACTCTGGGTGGTTCATATAAAAGTGCCAGGGCACCATATTTTTCATGCCATTTACTGGTCAGCTCTTTCGAACTCTTTAAAAGCAGCCTGTCTTTAGACACGGGAGGAGACCAATATGGCAGCAGCAGCTGTGAGTGATGTTGAACACTGTGCAATAAAGTTGTTCATTTGTGCATAAGTCTATACTATTATCTACATGCCAAACTTGTTCACTCATTCATCCTTACTGCAGGTCATTTTACAGAGCAGTCATCTTTGCTTTATGACCAACTTTGTACACGTCCATCCCCCTAAAAAAAAAAGCAATTGCAGTTGTCCTTTGATTTTATGTGTCAGTTCTGTCAAAGATTTATATGACAATGTTCAGCTCTTACTGAATTTGCTTTGACATTTATGGTAATTTTTATATTCTCAATATTGATTGTAACACTGTCTCCATGTAAACATCAACACTTTCATTGAGGTTAAATAAAAAATGTATTACCTGATTCTTTCTACAGGGCAGCTCTACTTCTTTCCTTGTCTTTTTAATGTAGATCTGAAGAACTTAAATGCTATTGAAACTTAAAATACTATTTTGTTTCACTGTTTTGTTTCAAATTACTATTTTGTTTTCTCCCTTTTGTAGTCCTCCTGATTTTACTCATTGTCCTTTTTGATCTGCTTATCCATTCTTGATCTTGTATGTCCCATTAACTTTTATCAGTTAATTTCCTGAATTTTCCAGGTTTTCAAATATGAAATATAAAATCCTAATGTGGAGGTTACTTTCATTTTTTACTTTTATTAGAAAAGAGTTACTGATGATCAGGTTTTCCAGATAATTTTATATTACAGCTTTTCTAAAATTTCTGTGCTGTTCGCCAAATCTAACATTTCTATAGCATGACTCTAGAAGGCTTATTATTAATTAGTGAGAACTTTAGACATTGTTTTTAAACTTTTTATATGATTTACCTATATTTGTTTTTGATTCCATATTTTCACTGTGCATTAAACCAGCTTTTATGCCTGGCTAGAACAAAGATATCTTGGACTCTGTACTTAGTTTTCCAGATATTGAGATGGATGTGGACTGCGGCATTACTGCATAATGACTTTATCACATAATAATCACAACATGCTTAGCAATTTCATCTCAATAGCCAGGTGATTTTATGTTGCATTTTTGGAGGTACTGCTTCATTTCTCCCTGGGAATCTATATAAATTCTGCTTTTTCACTTGCTAGTCATCCCTGAGCCTTTCCAGGCTTGTGTTTTAACAGCATTCTAAAAAGGATAGTTAAACCGTGACAAATTAGGAACAAGATTAAGCAGATAAGTTAACATGGCTGGGGAACTACTACTTTCCTTGCTTGGTGTCATCCCATTAAAAAAAACAAAGCAATCCCATCTCTTTTAGAACCTGGCAGATTGTTTGTCTTGTTAAAGGCATGTTCCAACTAGCGTTGTTTCCATTCTTTTTACAGAACCTTTTGGTATTTTCCTAGATGGTATAAATTTTTTAGCCTTTTTTGTTGATACTTTTCATACCAGAAAAACAGATCAGAACTCATGTACAGACTAGCTAAAGCCTCATAGTGCTGGGCCAAGTGCCTGTCCTTGTCTCATGTATCTTGTGCTAAGATAATTCCAGAGAAGTGTCGGTCGAACACCTACCAGCAAAGACAGCTGAAAAAACAAATTTGCCCTTTTTTATTATGTTAACCACTAAACTTTTAACATAAACCCCAAACTGAAATCTTCAGTTGCTTCTAAGGATCTGCTGTCTTATTTGAGGGACTAAATAAAATCTATTGTATATGCATAAATAATTTATTTGCTTGATTTTATTATGACCACACTGTTAACTCAGTCAGCCCGTATTTAATAATATAGGCTATTACCCATAGAGCTTAGTTTTTACTTTTTGTTTACTGCTACAGGAACTTTATATAGCTTATGCCTATTTTGGCAACACCCTTGTATCTTTAATAATCTAATATATGGTGTCTTGCATCTGAATCTATACACCACCTTGTCAGATTCTTTGAAATCTGGAAACAGTTGAGGTGCTTTCCCAGTTCTCTGCCAGGTCTTCAGGTGAATTCATTTGCTTCTTTTTTTTTTCCCTCCAGATTTCCTCTGACCTGTTGTTTAGATGCTGGTTTTTAAGTTAAGGAAATTACTGACTGGAAAAATATACCTTATGACTGCTCTGAGGACTCAAAATTGGATAGTTTCCTATGAAATATATTTTATATAAAACAGAAATACTGTGCCTGAACTCAATATCAATCTAGTATCAAAGCATACACAAGGAAGAGCTACTGAAAATAATTTGATTTATGTCATTCCATAGTGGTTACAAAGTATGTTTCTTGATAATAATTTTTTTATGAGTATGGTCTCTGAATATCATGCTAAATTTCAGACAAGTAGAATATAGTAATGGGAAAGCAATGCTGCAAATGGGAGCAGGTCTTTTAAAGGAATTATGAAAGTAGAAAGGCCAACATATCACAAAGGCACCTAAGGCAAGAGGCTGTCTTTCCTAAACACTTAAAAACTCCTTGTAAATGCTAGCATTAATTATAAGGAATGGACTGCTACCAGAATAAAATTGCCTGTGGAAAAACTTCACTTTAAATCTTTCATTTTTCCCTTAAAACATTTTTAGTAAGGGCCACACATGCATGAGTTGCAAGAATGCCAAGAGTCTGTAGCTCTCAATATCCTGAGGACCATTTCCTCTCTAGGATGAGATTTTCCATTCAAATTTTAAACTTATAGAATCCAGTTGAATTTGTTTGTGCTGTTTTGGTGCCTCAGATATTTTGAAAAATTCCACACACAGACAAAAACAGCTCTGAAATGGACACAAAAAATGAAACTTCAGAAGTACTTATAAAACTGTACTATTCAAATTATGATTCAGAGTTTAAAGCAACCTTTCATTTGGCTTTTTAGAAAGTTGGTCGGCTTCCAAGAAGTCTTAGAAGCAAGGAGTCCTAGGAGCCCTCCCAGAAAATCCTCAGAGCTGGTTTAGAGCTGATAAGCCCTCTTTCCATGGCCGCAGGTCATACAGCAGATTTTCAAATATCTGGGCAGATGACATGGAAGATATCTGAGAGGGCTTGAAATTTGCAGCATTGCTATCGTATTTATGTGCAAATGGGTGGATGTCTGTGGATAGCTTTCATTTTAAAACACTGGCATTTTTCAGCAGGAAAATACTCCTTAGGAGAATCTGCACTATGTTCAGGATTTCTAATCAATGCCAGTACAATCCAGTTAATAGGACTAAAAGTGAAATGGAGTCATGACAGGATTATTGACATTCTGTTTTGAAAACACTCACAGAATGTCTAAATCCTGACTAGTGAATTGCTGACACAAACTCTAAGCTTTTCCAGGGAAAATATGAGATGCCAGTGCTGGCCTATGTCATTGTAAAGTTACAGCTCCTATGATGATTCTGTCTCTATTGCTCTTTCTCTCCTCTCAGAGGTGCAGTGGCTTTCTGAGATGCTGCCACTAGCATGCTCAGAAATGTTAGTTATGTGATGTGGCAATATGTTGCCCAAATAAAAAAATTTAAAATTAGATGAGTTATGTGGATTTTGAAGCACCTGAAACACAGTCATTGACTCAAAATTTGATGTTGCTGTCATTGGTTTTAATAATACCTGTTCCCAAATTGTGTTTCATCTCTGAACTCCTGGAACATCTTGCAGAGCAAAATAAATACCATCATTTTTATTTCACCAAGTGAGAGGGAAACTGAGGCAAGAGTGGAGAACTGACATATTCCTCACCACACATAAGATTAACAGAATCCAAGACTGAACCTCCAGTCAGGCTCCATCCATCCACAATAACAGGGATTGCCTAAATGTTCAGGTTATCTCTCTCCTGTGAATAATGAGTAATACTATTGAAAATTCTCACACATCTTAGATAAAAAATATGTTTGCAAATATTTATTCATATTTTTAAACAGCATTGTGAATATGTGGGCCCTCTCACTGTGTATTAATATCCGAGCACATGATCTTGTTGGCAGGCATGTTGCTGTAGCAGACAGTTGGATGTTTAATTTTGTGAAATTTCTGCGTGAAGTATATATTTGATGTGCAATGAGTAATTTGACTTTATAAGTACATTTTTCCAGTCAAAGAATAGCCCTGTCCCTTTGCCCTTCACCCCACCAGACCGCCTGCACTCAAAAGAAATTGAAATAACAGGTATACACAGGGCAGTATTCACAATAAAATTGCATTCCAGGAAGTGACTGTAGGCACTATTTGGCAAAGTTTATTAAATAGTTTATGTTATGAGTATTCATATTCTTGGTACATTTTAAAGAGACAACTAGGGAAAAACACTCTCCTGAAGTCTAATCAGGAAAGCATTTTCTGTAAATGTGTCCTTTTGTCAAGTAAATAATTTGATGTTGCTGCATGTTTGAGATTTGCTCAGTCAGCCCGAGCAGTGCAACCAATCCACACTAATTCCATTTGTAGGCTGTGTGCAGCTTTTCTTCACTGCATTCGACTTTGCCCCTGTGGTGCAAAGCTGTAACCTGTGGGGTAACATTTGGGGCACCATGATCAGGTTCCTTCCTTTCATGCTGTGTAGTGAAGAATCTCTTTGTGGGCAGAGACAGGGCAGTGGTGAGGAGGTGAGGGCTGGATACCACCTTGGTCTTTCCCCAGCTGTGTGACCTGCCATCAGACCTGCACATCAGGCACCTGTGCTTCAGGTATGTGCAGCCTCTTCTCTGCACCTCCTCAGTCCCACAGACAAGCTCTGTCTACACTGTTACTTTTTCCTACTAGTATCAGTAAGTCCCAATGGAGAAGAAATTAGAGAATCACAATAAATTAGATGATTCCCCCTCTTAGCAAAAGTGCTATAAACCTGTAGTTTTCTCTGGTTTGTTTAGGACTGCTTTTGTCAAGTCATAGCATATTGTTGCTTAACCCAGTGCCTTTAGCTGTTGGTTTCATTATCATAAACTTATTCATATGCTTCTATCTTTCTCTTTTTGTGTATAATGAGAAAGATAGTGTAATTTAATATAGCATTGTTATTGCTTTTTCCAGTACAGAATAATAATAAAAATCCAGTATAAATATAAAGTTAATCACACTGTAACTTCTCTTACACTTCTGTACCTCTCCAGGTAAGTTCTCAACAGTGACCTGGGGTTTGAAAAATGACACTTTAAAAAATGCTATGCATAACTAGTTATTGATAATACTTTTATGGCCAAATGGTTTCATCAGAGGTTCAGCATATGGAGATACTTTAGGATATCATAGAGTAAAATATGTCTATTTCAGAAGCATGAGATAAAGCCTATTATAACAGCTTTAGTGAATTAGACAGTGGAAACAATCTAGGGATGAGTGCTTGATGTTTAGCTCAGTTGATTCCAATTAAAGCCTTCACAGTAATTTAAAAAATCTGAAGTAGAAATGTTTTGTTGCTGTTTGCTTTTTTTTTCCTGAGTGTTTTTAGTAGGTAGCATCACCTAGATTAAATACTTACGTAGAAAATGATTTTTTGGCATTTTTATTGTTAAAATTGGAAAATCTTCCCAAAAGATACGTGTATATATACATATACAAGAAAATTGTACAGAAGTCTTTATCTCTTTATTTAAGCATCTGAATGACATCACAGACTGCTCATGCTTTTCTCCCATATTTATC
Organism: Corapipo altera; assembly: GCF_003945725.1. Taxonomy (NCBI): domain Eukaryota; kingdom Metazoa; phylum Chordata; class Aves; order Passeriformes; family Pipridae; genus Corapipo; species Corapipo altera. The sequence goes on along the minus strand of NW_020884896.1, from coordinate 4,165,187 downwards.
GTGTGGTCAGTAGATGCTTCTCATATTCATTTTAGTTTGCTGATCTGTGTTGTACCTTTTATCTCTCACATATATATTTCTCCCAGTGCATGGATGTATATTAATGTCATGTTTGTTTATATGATTGTGAAGATTATTGTTTTACTTTGGAAAGAGGTAGTGCACATGTGCTATGAGTAAACTGTGATAATCTATGTAAATTATGTGCACAGAGCCGTACTCTGCCCTTGGGGGAAATGCAAATTAGAACATTTTGTAGTTTGTTTGTTTTTAAATACATACACTTTTCACTTCAAGGCTGAGGACAGACTCCCTGTTTATTTTCCCATTGCTCATCATTTCTTATTCCTTGTAAATATCTTAGTCTGTAATGATTAGTTTGCTACTTTGTCAGGAAAAAAATGCTTGATGACTGAGGTCCTCAGAACACAATGTTTAGTGGATTTTATAGCTCTGCTGTAAGGGAATTATCTGCTTGTAAAAGGATGTATAACACACTCACGACTCAAAGCCATTATAGTGATCTGGCAGTCTTCATTCATTTTCTCCCAGTTCTGTCTTGTTTTCTTTTTTTATATTAACATTTGTAATATTTTTTAATCCTGCATTACTAAAACATAGTTAACTGATTTTCCTTATAGGAAGCAAGAAAAACATATTCGTAAAATGTGGTGTTTACTGGACTTGCAGTTCTCTGCAGATGTAATTTTTTTTAATAATAAAATTATTTTTATACTTTTTAAGTACCCTTTCGGAGAAATGTTTTAATGTAAGTTGTCCGATTCTATTTTAAGTGAAGGAGAAAACCTGGTAGAGGTTGTCTCTTTAAATCAGATCTGCAGTGTTGATGGACCCTCTAGCAGGCACGGTAAGAACCATTCTCACCTCTGCAGCAGGGAGCTTGACCATATAGACTCTCACATTCAATCAAAACCTTTTCCGTTTTAATATGCACTGTACCAATCCTATTCCCATGGTTACAGCTCGTGCTTCTTTGGTTGCTTCCAGTCTGTTGGAAAAGAAAGGCAGCATACATTTCTTGTACAGGAGTTTAAAACATCATGAAAGCAACCCTGTTGTGATTTGCATTTTAAATGTTTCTTTTTTTTTCTCATTGTACAGAATGCTGTAGCAGTAGCTTCAGTTCATTTGCCACAGTCTGTCTTCTCTCCGTCTTCAGCCTGGCAATCTGTTGATAACTCCACTTGCAAGCTGCAGTTTATTGTCTTTCGGAATGGAAAACTCTTTCCTAGCACAGGAAACTCATCAAATCTTGCAGACGATGGGAAACGTAGGACGGTTGCCACACCAGCTGTTTTTGCTAAAATAGGTGAGAAGCTGTTATGCATTATTTTCTTTAATCTAAAAGGTACGGTGTACTTGATTATGTAGAGAATAGAGGGGTAGAGTATACAGTGGGCTGTGAGGCTGGAAACAGTCTCTGTCTTTAGTACGATGTTTGCAATTGTTCCTATCTGCACGATTTCATTCAGATTGTCCTGCAAATAAAGGAATGCACTTGTGCTATGATTAAAATGCAATTTCTGGACTGGTGTTTGTTGACTGTGTTGTTCAAGATGCTTGCTGCTTAAAGCAGGATGCTATCAGAAGGAGCCTTATTTTACTCTTTACAATGAAAATTGCAGTGTTAATATCCCAGGCACTGATAGCCATAAGGCTTTTGGAGTGGGAGTAGTGCCCTGTTGCATTTATCAATACTCAGCAGTATACTTTCTGATACGATGGATGTAAAACAGGTGTTGTTAAAGACTTTTGTCTAAATAAGATATATTGTATGTGCTACTGAGTAATTATTTTGATTAATTATTCACCCATGCAATTTCTCTGATTTTATTTGATCCTGAGTAGTGCTCTCATTTCTATTAACATTTTTAACTGTTTAAATGTGACTTTGAAAGTGCAGAATTGTCTCAGCTATTAATCATACCATGAAACTGAGCTGTTTCTGTAGCTACATGGGCAATAGTGTAACACTGGTCGTAACTGAAGAATCTGAAACGATAAGAAAGATCTGCTTTGTGATGTATGATTAGATCGTTTGGACACATTATGGGACTGAAATGTTCAGATTTATTTATACTATTTCAAACTTTTCTGATATGAGCACTATCTTTGATTTTGACCATGAAGATTACATGTCTATGGCTTTTTTCCCTATAGTGTAGTGTATCTGATCTCTTTACACACCATTCATCACTAAAGGGTTTTCCAGTCCCTCTCTCTGATTCAGTTTGTTGCTTTTACAGATGGGTGCAGTTTTGGAAACCTCACCAGCCCTCTCACTATAGGACTGAGGCACTTTGCACGGGGTATAGACCCCATTGCAGCCTTCTGGGATTTTGACCTTCTAGATGGACATGGAGGCTGGTGGGGAGAAGGGTGCCACATAATTAGCTCTGCAGGCAATATTACCACCATTCAGAGTACGCACTTCAGTAACTTTGCAGTGCTAATGGTAAGTATATGACTTAGCAAATATACCTATATTTTTCTCTCTATTTTGCTGTACATATATGTTCTTTTTATGTTCCGTTCTTACTTGTCAGTAGCTAACCTTCTGGGGTTTCATAATGGTTAGTATAAGACAGTCTAAAACAAAGTAAGTTATTTAACTGCTAGTAAGGGAATACCTCAGTGGTCAGTTTTAGTATCCTGAGGCAGGCCTAATGAGAAATGACATTAGATTCAGTGTTAAAAATAAAAGTTCCATCAAGGAATGATTAGTATGTAATGGTTATGAATTATAGGACAGGGTTTAAAAATGTATACTCCTGTGTGCTTTTACATCAGCACATCTCAGAGGCTGGTCTGCTTTTGTTCCTGCCCTGCACTGTGTTGATCATACTAATTAGTTGCAGGCATACCGCAATGTTGAATCATTTAATAAATGGAGAGGAATAACATCTTCTGCTCTTTTAAGTAAGGACAGTGCTGTCCTTCTTGATTCTGTAGGAGTTTTAGTTTGTACACCAATTCTGATAGCCTACTTATGAAATTGCTGTTTGTGAGGAAAATATTCCTGTGCAGTGCTAACACATCAGCCTTCTTTTCTCTGTTCTCAGTCACACTTACAGTTCCCATTGCAGTTATTTAACTAACCTGCTTAGCAGAAAGTTACCTTCATGAAAGCAAAAATATTATGCATGCACTAATAACCTGTTATTATTCAGGAAATAAGGGAAAGCAAACAAAAAATTGAAAGGTTTCTAACAACATATAGATGAGAAAATGTTTGCACTAAAAATATTTATTATGAACCAGTTGTAAAAAGATTAGACAGATGTGTACTATTTATACTAAATTGATTCTGAATATTGATGCATGATTGCACTGTAGATGCTGCTTGTGTACATTACAGAAATATTTATAGTTGAGTAAATAATGTATTGTGTGTATGTGTAAGGGACAGCAAACACAGGCGACAGGAATTGTGAGGACGTGTGCAGAGAATACCAATCTGCTGCTGTCAGATGGAGCCCAGATGGCAGCCAATCATAGCACAAAGCTGTGGCACCCACGAGTTAAATGCAGATATTATCGTCCACTTTGTAAGAACTGATTTCCCTGAGACTTACTTGGACGTTTTTTCACACACTCCAGAACTGTTCAGAATTTAAGAGCTGTTCTTCCAATTTGACGACATCAAATATACCTCATTTTCTACAGCTTCTATGAGTTCCCTTTCTCCCCCCATACACTTGTTTCCTGGAATGTGAAACATAATTGTGCTTGGAGGATGCTTTTCTAAATTCATTAAAGAAAGCACCTGTTGACTTTGCAGGTGCCACACCCAAAATGGCTTCCTCCTCCTTCAAGTGCTTGAGTTCAGCTTGTTCTTAAACTTTGAGTAGTTACTAAATGTGAAACTACTGTTTGCAAGCATCCAATTCTATAGTTTCTTTTGGTTTGAAAAATTGAATACTGACACAAGGGCTACAAGTAATTTTTAGTTTGTAAAGCTCATTTATCTCTGAGAAGATGTAGGAGATGGGCTTTTCTACAACCGTAAAGGCAACTGGGGGACTTTTTACTGCAGCTTTTGTATCTGGTATGTAATTCAGGTTTAGGTCTTGTGTTTATTTTGATATAATAATTCAACTTTGCTTTTTTTCGTGTACGCATCTTCCATTTTTACTTGTGCAAGACAAGAAAGTAGAATCTTAGACTCACCCTTGCTTTGCAATTGCTATGGCAGCAAACAATGTGATATGTTTCTTAGCTCATGTTTCACAGTCACTTTTAAGAAAAAAGATGACTTTGGTAATTTTAAAATATATATATAAAAATGCATGCACACGCAAATATATTTTCCAGGAGTTGTCTTTCTGAACAGTTATTGGAAAACTTTTGTAGCTTCATTATGTGCAACCATTTTCATCAAGAGTTATTTCTTAATCACTGTTTTGTGGCATAAAGTCAAGGATTGTTTTATTTGAGAGATACTAGGCTTTTCTGGGCAGTTCAGTTCTCATACCAGAAATGAAAAATATTTCATTGTTGTGCATAGCTGTTAACTTATAATATGAACAGTGCCTATGTGTATCTTCTTAATTCCTACCTAAGTGCCTAATATATTTTTTAAAATACTAACAAAATGTTAGCAAATTCAAAATAGCTGGTATCTGGTATGTAGCCAATGAAATTAGCTACAATATCATGATAAATGTATCTATTAAACAATAAAATTTCATAAGTGATTATTATGGTTTGGGGTGTCTGTTAACTGAAAAGCAGTAATAAGGCTTTACATTACCCTCAGAATATCCTACAGTGGAGTAAGATGAAACAGAAGCCTCAGTTAATCCAACTGTCCATTTTATAGCTAGTACAGCACATTTTCTGATTTGTCATTTTTTAAATAGTAAGACAAATTTTCCTAAACTGCTTTTATAGAAGTTGTTTATGCCTATGTACCGCAAAGGGGTTAAAATTAAGGTTTTGTAGAGTCCTTTTTTAGAAAGGAATCAATCAAGGATTTATCAACTACAATTGATAATTAATAAGCATGAGCATACTTCAACTGAGAGGATTCACATAGAACCAATTGATTTCTCTCTGTGACAGTTGTTCAAGTGATGTCAGTGAGAGAAAGAGTATAGTTTGGAGGTTGGGTTAGAAAGTTGGGTTGGGTTGGTACAAGCTCCTTCCATCACGTGGCCTCACACTTTCACTTTGCTCTGGGTTGGGCTAGCAAATAGAAGTAAAATAATAGTCAGACATAATACAGCATTATCTTTTTCTGAGCAGCTTTTGAGTAGTATGTCCTAGGGATGAGAGTAAACTACTGTGAACTAACTCTCCAATTATATTCCTGCCTTTCTCTTCATATACTGCATGTTTAGACCAGTCGCCTATTTTGTCTTTTCTTCTGTAATCTATAGGAGGAAGAGACACAGTTACACTCTAGTTTCTTTCAGAGATGGCCAAAACCCTCTAGGGTCTTGAACTATGCAGTATGATTTTCTATTTTAGAGTAAAATTATGAACTTATATACTTTGAAGCTTTGGTATATCTAATACAAATATTTGTTTTATAAATACTATATATTTTTGCTCTTGTGTGAACAGAGCTGTATATCGATATTTTAATTTTTCAGGACAATGTTATGACTGATCTAGAGACCTGCATATCTGAGTAAAAACTCTTCAGGAGATAATAAAAATATCCAACAGCAACATTGAATTTCAAAATTTGCTAAATATGTTTTGGCTTATATTGTCCTCTCTTCTTCCTTTCATTTTTCTTAGAACAGAATAGAAATTCAATAGGATGGATATTAGTGTAATTATATACAGCATTTCCTTTTCCCTCTTAGACTGCTTTGTCAATAGTAACTTCCTCAAGTCTACCAAATAAACACAAGTAAAATTCTTAAATCTAAGTATGATACTTTCCAATTAACATAAAATGGATTAATAAATATTTTTAGCACTTTTAATTGTAATCCTGAAAATAGGTTAAATTAACATAAAATCGTAAACAACTCCTTTCCTGTTTTGTCATAATATGTCTCATTATTCCAACCAACATAGGTGTGGGTTTTGTTGGATTTTTGGTGTTGGTTTTTGAGTGTAAGGAATAATTATTTGCAAAAGTAGAATACACTTGGCAGATGCTTATGTGAGATAATTCAGCCTGAGAAGACTGGGCTGACAGAGTATATTTGAAACTGTTCTGGAGGCAAAACTTGGGAAACTGTGTGAATGAAAAATTAAAGAGAGGCAAGATACTAGAACGGATCACAGTAAGAGTTACAGGATTTTTCTCCTGTTGTTTTGCAAGCATTCCCTGAATCTTTTAAGCCTTGGTAGGATCACAGTACAAAAAAACCTACTTTTTCAATATTTTCAGTGTGACTAGAGACAACTGCAGTATTTCTTAAGCCTATTCATGAAGTTCAGTTTTGAAAACACTCTTCTAAACTTCCATGTTTCAGATCTTCTTTAAATTAATCAGCCTGTCTAAGTCTTTTGAGAAATTAATTCATGAGTCTGGGAAGTATTACAGAGATGTCATTTAGAAGGTTGACATAATTACAATATTTGACATTTTCCCCATAGAGAACACAGGGTTTTCTCATAACAGGCTGTGGAAACATGGTTCTGTACTTTGAAAAATCAGCCTGCTTATAATGAGAGGTATAAGAATGAACCTTTCAAATTTTTTTTTTTTTTTGTTTAAACACCTACGGAATAGACCTTAGCAGAATTTAAGCACCAAAGACTATGAAAATGATCCAGAAAGTTTATCCGGTACATGCAAAATTAACATTTGGAGTAGTGGGAACTGCCAGATTTATTGGAATTAGATTCCTCTGCAGTGTGAAGAGCTAGATTTCTAAGCTCTGCTGTCATTCAGTGGCCTAGCAATAAGGCACATACTCCTCACCTGATTCCTCAGCTGGCATGTACTGCTCATGTAATACTCATTCTCATAAGAGAATGCTTAGTCCATATGGACAGTATTGAGTCCAGCTTCCCAGAAAAGGTTGCTTTTTTTAAGCATATTCCTGAATGTGTCAAACTTTTGCACAAATCCTTGGAATTACTCTTATGAGCAAGATCTGACTTTTATTCCTTTCTTCTTGGGTTACATCTACATTTTATTAAATTGCACTTAACAATATGTATTATTTGCTCTGTAAAATGCATAAGTCAGTTTGGTACTGGGGTCAAAAATCCAGGCTTGTGTCCTTCAAAATGCGATGATTTTATCACAAATCAAGCCTTTGGCTCCAGCTCTTTCTTTCTGTTTGTTTTTCCTTTCTATTGGCCTAATGGATCTTGTATTCTTCATGGTGCAACTTCAACCAGAGGGTAAAGGGATTCAGACTATAAAGCTCAGTAAAATATGCCAACTCTTGGGAGATAGATGTAAATTAAAGACCCAGAATCTCAGTCTTGAGACATCTTGTCTGGATGGCTTCTACTGAGCTCCTTCCAATTCATCAATGTCTTTCTTGTGCTGAAGTGCCCGAAACTGGACACAACAGTTGAGATTTGGGCTCACAAGTGGTGAACAGAAGGGAATAATCACTTCCCTCAGTCTACTGCGTGCACTCTTGATAATATGGCCCTCATGTCCACAAGTGCTCACCTCTGCCTTGTTTGTTTGGGGGGTTTTTTTGAGTAGTCAGAATCTAAATACAAATAGAAATGTAAATCTGACCAGAACTGATTGTTCAAATCAGTTGTGTTTCTAAGTCTCTGTGGTGCTTGGGTATTACTCCTAGAGTTTTAGGTGTCCTGCTTCAAACACAGAAACCAGTTACACTATCCTTTCTAATATCGTACTATTACAAGCAATATATTAAAAACAAATGTTTAATTTGCCAATATAAATAGATGGATTACAACAATTTATATCACAAACTGGATTCCTTTTAGCAGCTGTGATTTGCTTGAAAGTACCAAATACATAGTATTGGTTTGCTGTATCTTTCTCTCAACTTTCTCAACATCTGCCATGAGATGTCTCAGGGCTGCCTTTAGTGTGTAATCTGTCTGTACCTCTTTGCACACGTTGAATTTTAACTGAACAGAATAGATGTCTCTGTTTCAGCTGATCTTTGGAATGAAGCATCAATTTAAAGTGAAACAGTTCCATTTCCACTCTGATATTTTTATAATTCTGATTGTTGGATGAAGTAGCTGATAAGAATTCTTTTGTGTCACTAATTTCCTTCACTGATTTCTCTTGTGCTTTTATGTACTGTGATGGCATTTACAGCTGAAAGAAGCCATTTTCACACCTTCTTATAAGGGTGAATGAATGACAAATTCTCATTAGACAACATTTGTAGTTGTAGACACCAGTTCATAATGGTCAAAGTCTTGTATGTATTCATTTTCCTCTAGCTAATTCCTGGCATTTTTCAATATCATCATCATTTGAATCCCCTCTAGGAAATGAAATCAAACCCACCTTTTTAAAATGCAACATACAATTATGCTGCTTTGCGTATTGCATTAAAAAATGCTTGTTTTCTGCATGTTGTCTTCCCCAGAAGATTACTTGAGGGAGGTTGACAGATCAATAAGGTTTAATTATCATCAAAGAGCAGACAAGATAAATTTATTATATATCTATAATGAAATCAGTTTTCAATGTACAAAACTCTTAAAAAGGATATTCCACATTGGCGCTAATGCATTATCATATTCAAAAGTTTTACCACTTATTTACTGTAAAAGACTAGACTAGAGATAATTTTTTTAATCAAATTTTAAAATGGAATTAGCTTTAAGATGCTGATTGTTCTTCATTCTTCTGCAGGCAAAATGGTTGTATTCCTGTAGGACAGATGGCATTTGCTTTTATACTGATGTTCAAACATAGTGATGGGTTGAACCTTGCATTTAAACTATTAAAAACTGGTTCTTTAGTATGCCGAAGGATGCTATTCAAGTAAAATTGCTTTCATTTGTTGCTACATAAATGTGTAGCTTCACTGGGCTTCCTTTTTCACAACTTTACTTTTCAGTGTGTTTTTTTCAGAAATATCTAATATATTTAGTTCTCTAAATAGCTGCACTGTTACTACCTTATAGTTACAGTAACAGATTTCTGAATGCACAGAAATGAAGTGTGTACCTAAAATTATGACAAAGTGTACTGTTGGTATACTGAAATACAATTGTAAGAATATGAGCTAGAAGTAGATGTTTTATTATTTTCAGCAGAGTATTTCTGCATTATCACTCCCATAATATGAGCCAAAATTGTATTGAACATTTCTGGTAAATACTAGTCTATCTCAAGAAACTCATTCTATAAAAGAATTAATGAGGAGATGATGCAAATAAAAACATAGGAGAAAAGATGATCAAAAAAGGTTCTTGAGTGGACATTCAGTGACCATTCTGAACCAATAGACTTTTAAAGAATTATTTGAAATCTGTAAATTCAGTATATCCTGAAAAAAAATAAAATCAAGAGGAAGCCTTAAGAGCGTAGGTCTGTCACTTTAAAAAGCTAATACATCAAAAGACAGTTCTTTTCCTCTTCTATTCCATTTGTGGTTGAGGGAAGAGTAACAACACAGACATCTCTAGATGAGACAGCATAAGCTGAGCACCTCTGTGAGAAGGGACTCCACTTTTCACTTTGGGTCTTGGTGAACTGGGCAGGGCTGAGAGAGGACTTACATGAGGGATAGGTGATGACAGAGCAGATTGAACTGAAGTACCCATGCAAGCTGAGGAAGTACCTGGAGAGAAATGGGATGTGGTAACATATAGATGTCATCCTGTTAATAAATTATTTGTTCATTTTGATGATCCTTTATATGTTGGAAGCTGCTCTTTTTAGAACTGACATTCATATGCATCTGGAGAAACTGGTACAATCAATCTTAGGAACTTTAAAGCTAGTAATGAAGAAAAATAATAACTACTGAGGCATCTGTTACTTGTGAGGATCATTTTGGAAGGTAAATGGAATGGTTCCTTTCCCCAGATTTAATAACTGCATACACTCATGAACATTAGTTGCTTGTGCATGGACAAGTTCATATACATAAATAATGGTGCTAGAAATCAACTCTCTGCATGCAAATGCAATTAAGAAGAGGTATTAGTATTACAGTCCTAGTCTCCTGAGGGGAGGTTTCACCTCTGGAAAATAATGTATTGAATCTTCTTGTAGGGGAACCTAAAACTGACAAATAAGAAAAAAGTCTTTTAAATGTATGCCAGTATTTTCAGTGTTAGAGTTTTCTGGATTGTCATAGTCTACTTTTTCAGATTTTAGCTTTTTCTGGTGCTGAGGTGTATATTTATTTTTGTGTGCAGACTTAGTGCCACTGCACATGGGGACTGGCATGTACATGACACTTTGTTTGCACTCAGGTGATAGTTTTTGTGTATAATTTTTAGTATTTGTTTGTAGGAATGTAGTGCCACAAACAGGTGTGGCTTGATGTATTACAGTGAGCCCCTGATGTTTACTTTAATTCAGGTAATCTTAAGGCATCTTGTTTTATGTAATGTGTTCCCTTTGCTTTCAATCCATCACACTTCCAGATTTAGCTCTTCTGTTATTTCTTATTTGTGTGATCTAGTAATTTAGAATGGGAATTTGATAACGTTAATTTTACAAAGATATTGATAGTTTTTTGTTATGTTTTATCATTATTTGTATCAGTAGGCACTAACATGTCCAAAAGGAATGCATGGATCTTTATTCTGCTGTTAATATGGCTGTACCAACTGGTTTTGAATTGCTATAGGGAGTAGAGTATTTGCAACTAAGTGTGAAGGTCACTGGGTCAGAGGAGATGTATCAGATGGGAATTTATTTGAATACAGGAACAAGTCAGTTTATATTTTGAGTGTATTCTCAGGGCTTTTTTTTCTTTGAATGCTTCTTCTGCAGCCACGTATATGCCATTTAGAGACCTCTATGGTAATTTGATATTTTTACTTAATATCCTAGTAAAATACACACATAAAGTTCATGTTATCGGAAGGAACACACATTGCTAATGCCAGGAAAATGTAATATTCTGTGTGTTTTTTCAGACCTTTTTTTTAATTAGGATATGTCTGCTTGTACAAAAAGGTTAATTTCTGTCTGGCAAAGTGTATGCAGATGAGGAAAGAGCAGACTGATGTTATTGTAAATTCATGAACTGTATCTACATTAAAAGTTCATCTTTTTTTTTCCTGCCCTTGAAAGGGAACAGCTAGAAATGACAGGACATATTGAAATGAAGTCTCAGTTTCACACATGCCTGACAATGTTAAATCATTTTGCTTTCTCCATAGGATTTTAAGACAGTGCTGTCTTTCCCCCAGTACCCAGGGGAGTTTCTGCACCCTGTGGTTTATGCGTGTACTGCAGTTATGTTGTTGTGCCTGTTTGCTTCCATTATCACCTACATTGTCCATCACAGGTAAGAATTCCGTTTTAAGCACTTATGTTAAATGGTCGGCAATATTCTGACTACTTCGATTTTTTAACCCCTACTGTAAATATAAATTAAAATGTTCTGAATTACTGTTGGGTAGTCATGGCAGCAATGTGGTTTACACCAGAGAAATCAAAACAAAGGTTATGTCAACCTTTCCTAAGCTGTTCCCAAGCTGTATCCTTCTGCACACTTTTCCTAAGATTTCTAACTTGACATTTCAATATAAAACCATGAGCATTATGAAGTTGCTTTCTGGCAACTTCCAGTTGAACAGACTTTGGCCAGCTACACCGGCTTCAAAGACCAAGTTTGGTTGGAAAACTAGTAACTGTCATTGGATAAAAGAAATTCTCTTTGTCTTTTAAATTTTAGTTTTAGAAAGCTTGTGTTTTCCTTTATGTGAAAAATTTATATAAATGCCATTTTAACCACATACCTCTTGTTAAAGACCATTAGCAATTTAAAAGAGTAGGAATGTATTGTACTGTAGAAGCTGCTAAATATTAATTAAGTGAACTTAATGCAATATCTTCTGATCTTCAGCTTCCTTTTAATACTTTAGAGAGGTCTTGTTAAAGTTCTGCATATCTGAAGCTATGCAATAAGCCTTTTGCTTTTAGTACTCTACTTTAAGTGCTTGATTTGGTGGAGGAAACTTTAAATCAGTAGACTTTTACAGTTTTTACCATTAACCTTACCTTTTTACCATTTATTTCAAGGCTGTATAAGTCAGGCTCTGTCCTGTAGGTAGATTGCTATATAGATATTTAAGAATCAGAGAATTTAATTCTATCAAATTAAATATTTTTTCCAAATAGTAATTTTCATGATAAGTACATTGTTTTCTTTAATTTTAAAATGTGATTTTTCAACAGCACAATCCGAATTAGTAGAAAAGGATGGCATATGCTTCTCAACTTTTGCTTCCATACTGCTCTTACATTTGCTGTTTTTGCTGGTGGAATCAATCGCATTAAATATCCAATTATATGTCAAGCTGTAAGTATCTGTCTTAGTAATTCTTACTTAGAGAATTGAAACTTGCAACTGAATTTTCACCATAATATTGATAGTTCTCCTTCTTTTTGTATATTGTTCCTGGATCTTAAGCTTTTCAAAATAAATCATTGTAAGTATATAATTTAAAGACCAACACTGGGAGTGTTCAGTGTTTGGTTGTCACCTGAGTTTCTGTAAGAGGGTGATCAGTGCATTGTCTCTGAAGCTTAGAGTTCCTTTGTGGTGTTTTTTTTTTTTTTTTTTTTAAAAGCCATTAAAATTTTATTATTTTTTGCTGTGTAGAATAGTTGAAAAATATGAATTCAAAATATTTCATTCCTTCTTGTGTTTTGGATTGGATGTGTGAGACTAAGGTTAATGTTTCACTATAATACACATACCATTTCCCTGAGGGCAGCCCTGGCTTCACTGGGTGATCTCTAAATATACACTTGGGCAGCTTAATGTTTATAGTATGGATATGTCTTTTAATTACAACTTGAGCTAAGGAAACAAAGCAGACCAGTATACTTGTGATATATGGACCCCTGTTTGCACTGCTGGACTGTTTCACATCTCCTGCTTCAGCCATTTTGGGGCAATAGCGTTGTGAGATGCACAGAGAGGGCTGGCTTTAGCTGCCCTGAATACAGAGGTTGAGTCTGTACAATGTGAAAAGAAAGTCATTTTAGTTATCTTCCGTAATGCCTGATGAGGGATTGTTGCAATTTGTTTGTCTTAAATATTTCTTCTCTTGGATTTTGTAGAAGTGCTCCAGGTCTCATGAATGTTGTTGGTATTTGCTGTAATAAAGCATTTTTTTTAGCCAACATTCTCCCCAGATATTTTGCCTGTCACTAATCTGGTTCTTTGGAATGGGTATAAATAGCCAGTGTCACCAGATAACAGCAGAATCACTGCAAAATTTGCATAATTATGGTAGGAGTTATCAGTCCAGTTTTTAGTGGGATGCTTTGCAAGCCTTTTGTGTATACTTGTGTATGACCATCAGTAAACATCACATGTAGATCTGTAAGCACTGTAACATTTATAAGTGTGAAGTCTACCTATGTGTATTACATGCTATTCATTTAATAACACAGTTATCCACTAGATTATTTTAAGATAAATATCTCACAATATCTAATGTGTTGTGTCATAATTAATCTGTAAGTTCTAGTAAATTGAAATATCACTTACCATTGTCTTTATCTGCAGTTTGCAAGTGAGGGTAGCTGATTAGTTTCTAGGGCAGCCATGGCCATGTAATTACATGATCACAAATGACCATCTGTTGCTGCCGTTGTTGTCTGGTTATTTACTTTGCAGATTGCGTGGTAACAACCTGGTATTAACAGCTATAATGAAAAATTGATTGAGATAAATGTGTTATTAATAGTCTGTTACAAGTAATACATAAACTACAGGGGTATCTTCATAAAATGCATTATCAGTGACATCTGTCTCTTGCTATGGTATAGCACCAGATCCTGAGCTGCTGAGAAACATCCACACTTACAGAAACTGAATTGATTCATTCCTATATGTCTTCTAACCAGTTTCATAAAGTTAATTATTTACCTGACAACATGCTACATTAACAGACAGTATCATAAGTAGTTAAAAGACAAGAAATATACAGGTCACACAAGAGGCAGGCTGTCCTCTGTTTCCTGGTAGAAGTTGTCTGTCTGATGCAATTAGATAGGGATAATGGATGAAATAGTTCAAACAATCACAGAATCACATAATATGCTGGGTTGGAAGGGACCCACGAAGATCATCTAAGAGAATGCTCCTCTAACTGGTAACAGAGGTTGAACAAATATTCACTTTCAGAACATTGTAGCCCACCACTGATCCTTTCTTGCTTTCTGACAGCAAGTTTTTCAAAATTCTCTGAGTCTCAGTGCCTGTGTCCTTCTGTGATAACCCTGAGACAATTGCTCTGTGAATTAATGTTCAGGGTGCCAAAGCTAGGAGTAAGGGAGTCAGGAGTCAGGGAGAGACACTAATAGTTTCCTGAGAAGCTTATGTATTTGAGCATTCCCCACAGCTTGCATAAGTGTTTATGGGGTGGACAACACTCCTTCTTTCCTATGTATGGAATACCGCAATTCAGCCAATGAAATGTATATTATGTAGCCAGCTTGGGTTTCTGTGTCCCTTAAGTCTAAGATTTGTCTCTTTCTCCCTTTTATTTTTTTTTCCTCAGTTCTGAAAAATAACTTGATATTGGGGTTTAAAACATATTTGTGAAAATGTTACTGCTTCAAGCAGCGCTAAAATATTAGTTATACTGCAGGTGTAACACTTTCAGTGTTGCCATACTACTACATCTTTCAATTTGCTAAAACTCAAAACGCAGCTTTACCCTGCAGCAATGCAATTTCCACCTTTTGTTTCCTGAGTGCGTATGGAAAGATTCCAAGTGCAAGTATTTTTTGTCCTAATCACTGAAATGTTGTATCAAAGCCAGTGAACCACCACCTTTCTTATTGTAATTATCCCTAAAACTTTCACACAAATTTCACTGCTGCATCCTTACCCAAGTGAAATAATAGACCGAGTTAACTTTTATCCTTCAAAATTAACCAAAAAGATGGTTCTAAAATAGCTTCATTTGGATTGCCTTCTGCCTCTAAATGAATAGTTCCAGGCTAGTTTTAAGCATCAGAAATTAATGCTATGGAAATGGACCCATTTTCTCTGATAGCTGAAAGAACCTTCAAATCCTCTTGAAGGTGAAATAATCACACGAAAAAAAGTCTTTTCAGAAGTGGTCAGATATTTATTTTTATATGGAATCTAAAAATCTAAAATTCCCTTTTAAACCTGCATATCTATTTCACGAGATTTTGTATAGATGTTTCACTTGCATATGTGCTATGCAGTCTATGATTTATAGGGAAAACTGATTCTAGAGTGCTGGTCTAGAAGAGTTGATTACATCTTCATACCTCTCCTGTGTGAATGAATCTACAAGCTGTTTAAATTACCCTTAAATCTGATTCTGGGTGTCACTGAATGTTGACTGGTGGTGTAGAATCCAGTGTCTTGCATTTATGGCAGTCTTTCATGCAAATCAAAAGTTGTCTTAGGAGCAGCTGAATGGGATTAATCAGAGCCAGTACACTATCAGAAAGGTGCTTGAACCAGCTAGTGGATGACATAGTCATCCCCTTCCATCTTCCACAGTTAGGATCTCATATTGCTTTCTTTCAAATGGCAGAAGGAAGATTACTCCTTTTATGTAAGGAATGAGAGAGAAAGGAGAATGTAGCTGGATCACTCCCTGTGTGTGGGAGGCATCAGTTCTGTTCTCTCAGACAAAGATTTCAGTTTCATGCATGGCCACTGCTTTTCCAGGAAAGCATGAAAGCCATGAGGTTATGAATGCTAGGGAATGCAATCATCAGTTCAGCATGTTGTGGCATGAAGAATAGGCTTATGGGCACAAGATTCAGCAGGCAGAAAAGTTAGGGAGCAAAACAGGATCTTAATTTTTTATCCTAGTGGCCAGTCAGCGAGTGGCATGATCACTTCAATCGCATATCAAAGAACCTCCTATATGTTTTTTAAAATAAAAGCTTCCATGTAAACTTTGGCACAGCTCAGATCTCCTTTCTCCCTGATGAATGCCAAATGGGAAGCTGCTTGTGAATTCCTTTCTGTAAGGCAGTAAATCTTCAACAAGAAAGGCAAAGCCCATTCCATACTAGCCAGTAGCCTACAAGTTCAGCTCAGAAAGTTCAACTTCTTGCGTTAAATTTTCTACCTGTGAAGAGAGCATGGGGTTTTTTCTAATGCTAAAGATCATGAAAAATTCACATCCAGTGGTGTTACAGACTGCAGAGAAATTCCTGAATCCCTTCATTTCACTGAAAAGAATCACTTTCATTGCAGGATTAATAGTTTAATCAGAATGTCAGTGCATATCCATATCCTTCTTTAAATAGAACTGGCTAAAGAAGTACAGTCTTATCTGAAATATGACTACAATTGGAAAAAAAAAAAACAAAAGAAACTGAATTAAAAACTTGGGGAAAACAAAGAAATTTGTGTGCAAGTTCAAGCTGATCAAGGGAGCTTTTTGTGCCCAAATGCTTTGCATAAATGTGTATTCTGGTCTTTACCATGGTAACGGCATCATGTGGAACTTAAGTTACCTCTAAGGTACTGAAATTTCTTGAAGTAGCACAAATAGACAGCATCTTCTTACTGTTAGAAAAGCATAATCTTCTATTCAAAAGACTGGTGCTTATTCCCAAAGATAAGAGTTCTAAATTCCCAAAGATAAGAGTTCTAAGAACACAGGATGTGAAAAACTGAATCCAAGCAAACAAGAAAATTTTCACCTTTTAACTGTGGTCATTAAAGAGCTTTAGGTGCAATGCTGTCTTTCAATCCATATGTCCTGGCAGTTTTTTCTGTACCATTTGGACTGTCAGTGGAAAACCTTCTTATAAATAAGAGTCATCACTTCAACGTTTACAGTCATAATCCTTTGTTCTGTGTGGAAAACTTGACCTTTTTCACACAATTTTATAATTGTAATTATATCATTATAATTTGAAATACAAAAGTTCTACTAATAGCAGAAATAGTTTTAAGTTGCCACTTGTATGTGTGGCAATTTGTATATATTTGTATTTATTTACTTGCCTCTTAAATTTGTATATATTTATTTGCCTCTTAAACTTTACAGAGGCACAAATCCAGTCACAAGATACACATAAGTAAATTTTTACCCTGGGCCTTTCATGCAGGTTTACATTTGCTAACAGAGTTAAGTAAGAGTTTATTGAACAAAGCCACATTTGTTCTGTTCCCCTTTCTGTTGAGACTTGTCCTTCCCTTCCATGACATGTCTTTCTAGCATATCGAGTTCAGATGTCTTCCTAGTTTAAGAGAGCTAGAAAGAGATGGTCCCACTGAATGGGACAAAAGAGCTTGCAGTCACAGTCCCTAAGTGCAACAGTGAAGAAAATACATCTCTGTGACATTACTGATGTCAGTGTGGAGACGTGGGGAAGGAAGAGTCAGAGAGCAAAGCCTACTACTTTGAAACACTGAGTTTTCAATATGAGGTGTGACAAACATTTCTTTACTGATTATTGTTAGTGGATGAATAAGAGCAAAAATTCTAGTCCAAAAGCATATTTTGTGATGGTAATTGAGAAACCAAATTATCACCACTGTCATGTGAAAGGAGGGGAGCGGTTTACCCGACCCTTAGTGTGGGAGAGATTTTCTTGACCCCTAGTAACTTACTTGTCTGTCAGTGCCTCAGGGGTCTGTCAGCATCTGTAATCAGGACCGTTCATTGAACAGATACGTAAGTTTGGAAGATGATGCGACTGCCCTTCTCAGGGGGGCTAAGCCAACAGCATGGAGACCCTCAGTGGATCTTCCCATTCTGCTGCCAGAAACTACTAGCACCTATGAAGGACTCACTGTAACAGTTTACAGAATAACACGCTTTATTAATACAAATTATGACAGGTTGATAAGGTTCATGGGTCATTGGTGATTGTGTCTGACTGGAAAAATGTGTTTAAAGCAATGTACTAATACTATAAAACAAGCACAAGCTCTAATCCTAATAACAGCATTTAGCATGCGTAGAATATGTTTCTTACTCACTAGGCATCCCTATGGGGGGGAAGACAGGTTCAGCCCTTTGACTAATCCCAGCAGCTTTGGTGGAGTCTTCCTCAATTTTCCCCCTATTCATAACTTACTTTTATACTATCTCGTTAGGTTTAGGTGGAGCTTGAGTGACTTTAGTCATAAGTACTTTTCTTTCTGATTGATGTAAAATTCTCTCACTTTGGTTCACATACTTAATGTGTTGTATCTTGGCATCTGTCTCCCTCGGTTGACAGGTACTTATAGTCTTTGAACTACAAGGTACTACCATGTTCCCTTCCCTGCAGGGAATTCTATGGAGGGAGGCCACAGTGTCTCCACTCTCCTCCACCCTCGGTTCCATTTGCCGTAGCAGGTGTTTATTGTTGTATAGGGAGCCTTTGTGGGTCACATGGACCATGTTCCATCCAGGGAGCAGCAGCTGCGTTTTACCCTGTAATTCTTAGTCACCTCTAATTTTTAACCCTATCCATCTTCCCACCCTTTCCTTTAGAATTTAGCGTAACAACTCAGTGCATCCTTCCAAATTCCACACTGTGGTTGTGTCATCTTGCATCTGTCAGTCATAAGGAGGTCCTGCATCATCAGGATATATCCTCTTTTCCTTCAAGCAAGAAATGCAAATGATTAGGTTTTTTTGAGACAGAAGGATGCATATTATTAAAGAGTTGATAACATCATCAGAGGATGATAACATTTCTGTCTCCTGTCTATGTTTGTTAAATTTGTCCATATATCAGAAGGAAGTCAGCTACTGAAACGTGAGCACACTGTGAAGAACAATAATGAGACTAAGGTGTGGCATTGCAATAATATGTTAGGTCAGTTGAGTTGCCTCCTTGAAAGTTCAGTAAAGTGATTTTATTGTACTATTTTCAGGTCTCTCATTCATTTAAGTGGCTTATTATTGCTGTCTATATGGCCATATATGTTGTTCAACGTTTCACATGTAGGTGCCTTTTCACATGGAATTCATTCTGCTGTTCATATTCTTACATCATACTTGTGTGGAATATAGAATATATAGCAGGCATGCTATGCCAAAAGGTGAAAGAGGTTAGGAATCAAATCTCTACAATTTTTCTGGTTTTACCTCATGATTTATATCTCCTTTTTCTTCCCCCTTTCTCCTTCTCCTCTCTCCCTCCTACCTTACTCCTTCACTCCGCTCCTCACTCGTGGCCCGATTCACTGTGTCCCTACAGAAATGCTGCAAGCTGCATATGAACTAAGTCCAGACAGCACTAGTCCCTGAGCTGGCAACATCTGCCAGCTGATGATATAAAGTTGTCTCATTCTCTTACTTCTGCTTCTTTTACCTCAAGCGACAACAGCAATGAAGGCTTTATACTCCCTTGTATAATGTGACAGACAAGTCCCAGAGAAAATTACAAAGGGTTTCGAGTTGAAGATATTTGCTGCTATCTTCAAGTTTTGAGCTGTATTACTAAATATAAACAAAATGCATGGAATTTTTTTCTTTACTCATCAATTATTTTATTTTAAGTGGAGCAAAAAATGAACACTGGTTCAAATAAGTCATTAGATTTGTGTTAGCTTTATTCAGCAATTCTCTGTATTCCTTAAACATTTATGTTCTTTCCAATTATAGCAATATTTTACTTGTCACTGCAAAATGTCAGGTTATTGCTTCAAAGGTAACCTCATTTTATATAATCAGATGGAGACTTAGCTGATGTAATAAAGCAGTGGAGATTGGATAAAAGTCCAATTACTGCTTCCATAGTAATGAATAACAATTATTAACATAACAAAGATGTTAGTATTTTAAAAGTGTTTTTACATTATTTTACTTTCAATGATAAACACACTAGTTTCTTGGTGATAATAACACTATTAGAGATTGTATGTCTTTTTAAGGGAGGATGCCAAGACCTGTCATTTAATTTTAAAAATTATATGGCTAAGTTTAAAAGTTTCTTAAAATATGTCTGAAAATAATCTAGTTTTGGGCAAATAGCACTGATTCCATTGACAGAAGTCAGTCTTGGCTGTATGTAGCAGAGAGGGAACTACAGCAGGACATTCTTGAAAAATTAAAAGAAATAGTAGCAAGAAAATAGCAAGAAAAATACAGGTCTCTCATTAATTTTTAAATCTCATTGTCGTGGTAAGCTAACAAAGCTTGCAACACAAACAGGTGTAAAATGTTGTCATTAATCAGGTTCTTAGAAAACAAATGTCTTTACAGTCTTCCTAACATACCATCTGGCATTACAGATATTACCTATAATAGATTAAATAACTATTTGTAAGTGCAACTGTTAGATGCACTTAAAAATTCTTTTTAAAAAATCTATTTGTTTGTACACTTATGCAGTAAGATTCTTCTAAAACTCTTGTTTTACTGATCCACTTACTGAGTTGTTTACCTGTCCATTGTTTTTTCTAGGTTGGCATAGTACTGCATTATTCTACACTCTCTACTATGCTATGGATTGGAGTAACTGCCAGGAATATTTATAAGCAAGTCACAAAAAAACCTCAGCCATGCCAAAACAGTGACCAACCTTCTTATCCAAAGCAACCGCTACTCAGGTATGGAATATTAGTTATACTTTATTTTTTAATGTCTTCCTAAAACATATCAATTATAAACACTTTCTTTTATTTCTGTATTCTTTGCTTTTTAAAGACTATAAATAGGATCCATAAAGAATTGAGCCACTTAGGTGTGTGTTAATATCTGAATATTTATTGTATGCTTATGGTTTACTCAGGAGATAGAAATATGCAGAACTGGTATTGGCTGGGTTCAGATAACCTTTATCTGAATGGTAAGAATTGAAATGTTTCTCTTGGTTTCTTATGGAGGGAAAAAACCCCACATACAATCAAAAACTGGCTTCCTTCCAAGCATTATTTAATCATCAGTAACTATGCTATAATAACTCTTCCTTTACCCTTATCTCTTCCTGCTTTAATTCTTGCCCACACTTGTATTGGTAGCCTAATAACCTGATAGCAACCTTCCTCATTCCACATCAGAGATCTAAGGCTGTTACAGGAGCAACTGGAAATCTGCCCTCCCTATCAGCTTTTTAGATGAAGTAGGCTAGCAGACATGTCTCTGACAGCATCACAGGTGTAATACAGTAAGAATTCTTACCAGAAGCCTGTAAGATGCACAAACTCCAAGCCAGAATAGTCAGTATGCACAGAAAGGGGAAAAAAAAACCTAACAAAACCTTACCATAAACTAGGTTTTCCAGCTAAAGGCATGAGAAGATTAATTAATCTCTTTTGAGCTTAGCTGTCAAGAAATTAAGTATTACCCAGTTATGTATTGTGCCTGTATAGATTTTGGAAGGAAACTAAGACAGAGAAGAACTTCCAGAGAACAATTCCTCCTATCTGTCTTGGATGTTTAATGAGGACAGGATGAATTATCTTATGGAGGTGCCTCTCTTTCCCCAAAGATCATGGGAAAACATGCATGGTCAATTTAGCCTGAAGACCTCCATTTTATAGTGAAGGACAGGAAGTAAGAATTCTACTTTTTATGGCTCTTCTGTGAAAAATCCGTATTCTTTTGGATAGACTAAAATAAGACTAAATAGACTAAAATAAGTTATTATTTTAGTTTAAACAAAAATTTTTTAACAAGTAACAGTTATAGTTGTGTTATGTCACAACTTGGTAAAAGTCTGTAGGAAGATGAATTGTGTTTTTCTGTCTGAGTCTGCTGAGTGAAATTTTTACTAACATCATTAGATTTCCTTTTGATAAAACATTTTATTTTTAGTGATGAAATTGATTATAGTTAACATAAAATTTGTATTGTGAAGAGAAGAATTGCCATATTGATCCTGAGCTTTGTTAGGTGTAAGCAAGAGGATATACTTTCACTAGGAGTGCCTGACTTTGCAGATACATGGTTTACTATGCTATTCTTCCTAAATGAGAATTTCAGTCCTTCAGTTACCAGCTCATGGCAAAATGAATAATTGCCAATTTTCAAATGCTGCACTGTGACTATTAAAGTAGAAAATTGTTACAAGTTACATAGACCCAGCATAGTGTATGTTCTTCAAATTCAAATCTTGTTTGAGTTGGAAAACAATAGACAATCAGGTTACAGAAAAGATTACTCTAATTAGAATCTTTGTTGTACCAGTCATGTTGAGGTTCTCAGACAGTGAAAATAAATAGTAGCTATTTTAAGTTTAGCAATAGAAATGACAAACCTCCTTTTAGCTGTAAGAGAACATGAGTATAATTGTTTAATAGCTAAGTAAAATTATTCTAAGTTATTTTTCTCATGCAGGGCACCATATATCCTAGAGACACAGGCACTGAAATGTCTAATATGATTTCATAATGTTTAGTACTAGATTCAAAATAGTAAGGATCACTTTGTGTAGGAAACAGACATAGTATATGTAAAATTAAAAATCCCATTAAGCAAGAAAATGCTAAACACATAATTAGGAATTGTTGTTCTTTTAGAATGATAATGATAACTTTTTGGGGCATTTTAACTTTCCTGGTTTTAATAAAATTAATATCAAAGTTATTCTGTATCATAATATTTCCATAAAATCCATTTCAGATACTTATATTTTAGTGCAGTCATTTATAAGGAATGTTTTAACTAGTCAGTGTTCTTGTGTCTGTAAACCAATGCTGGCCTTTATACATATTATTTCTCAGGTACATCTGGGTTTGGGTAAGGGAGTGTTAATTTGTCTAAATGGTATAAAGTTGATTCAAATGGAGATTGAGTTAAGTTTTTTTATATGTCAGGACTGCCAGTGATAGGAAGAATATAAAACAGTCTACAAGACACTTTTAAACAAGAGGTAGTTTGTCAGTTATCCCTGTCTATACACTTAGTTTGCCTTGGGTTCAGGTTCTGTTGAATACAAATATATGAATGTGTTTGGCAAAAACATTACACTTTGGTGTTGTCCTTCAGTCTTTTCTGGTAATGGGTGTGTGTGATAGACTGTGTTTCCAGTTCGCACAGAAGTGGTTTTGTATTCCATATATATACACTTGCTATATGAATGAGACATTGGGATATCTTTTGTGAGTCAGTAAGTGGAGTCTACTGCCAAAAATCAATACGTAAATCTGACATAAAAATTGTCCCACCACATTTTTTTCAAGGAGCTTGATCCACTCTAAAAAGTAGCTGAAATAGTGAAAATAAATACCAAAATACTTAAAAGGAGACCTCACCTATTAGTAAAAAAGCACTTGTGCTTGTAACAGTTACTTCAGTTTCTCTGCCTGCTGTTTGCATATTCAGTTGCAGAAGCAAGACAAATGAGGTGCACTTGATCTTTTTCTCCTAGTTTTCCCTGGGCTGTAGCAATAAGTGTCCTATTATGTAAAATTGTGGTTCTTTATTGGTTTTCTCTGTTATAGATACAGTGATGAAATTTGAAACATTTTTGCCGTCTAATTTTACTGAAACTTGTTCTACATGGCAATATGATTTTAAATATTGCCTCTTCTTATACATTAATCATGTATTATATGATACATTATATATGCTATGCATTATACACGATATTTTATTACATATATTATTCATGAAATATATATTATCTATTAATTACAGAGTTAAATCTCTCAGGGCCTATTGCTTTGATGACTGGAACCAACTGTAACAATTTTGGCATTTTTCTCTGAATGTGCCTGGATGCTAATGAGGTGGATCAAATTAATGCATCATTGACTTTTGTGTATTTAAATGCTGAATCTTAGCACTTCAGCAGATAATGAAATTACTTCCTGTAAAATATACTCTCCGGTATTCTTAATAGAAATAAATAATTCTATCTGTTCATCCTCTGTGGACATTTGTTAAACCTGGCAGAATTTAGCTTCTGACTCATCTGAAGTCAGCTTTTGCCAGCAAAGGCAAAGGGGCATGCAAGATTCAGCAGTTACTTCAATGTACAATACTTCTCATCAGCCCAAGCTGAGGCACAGGTAGTATTAGGTTTTTGTACCTAGTATGTGCATGCATTTTTCATGTGATGCTCTGCACACATGCAAATTAGAAGTACAGACCAAGCAGCAAAATATTTCTAAAAGATATTCTGTTAAAACCATTCCTTTCTAGAAAGACAGAAAAAAAATGATTACTTTCATTTTTAATAAGATAACTACTGAGCACAATTGCATTATAAATATTTAAAATAAAAAATAAATAAGCTGCCAACTGGGCCAAAGATTGGTGCTAAGGAGGCAGATAATTAAGTTTTATCTCAGGGTTAGGTACAAATATATCTCCTAATTTTCTCCCACCTCTTTTATTCAATGAATGTCTTACAAGATAACTCATATGGCACACTTCAGATTACAGAGTTCAATATCCTATATCTGTCATGCAAAAACATCAATGTGCATAAATAGGTTTGCAGAATCAACTGCAAAATGGATAACAGGTGATTTCACTGTCTCTGCTGAAATTCATCTTATTTATCGTGTAATGTATCTTGATAAGCTTTTTAAAATGTTCTTAGTAAAATTGTGGGGCTTCTAGGAAAAGTACCCCTGGAGTACTTTAGAAAAATTGTGTATCTAGCTTTAGTAGCAATTTAGAAATGGATTGTGTGGCCTTGTATTCAAAGTATTAGCCTTAGTACTATGGCTAATAAATATGAACATAGAGAATTTTGTGAAGGTCATAACTGAGGCGAGTTAAAGCGTTTTCAGCAGCACACACAGAGTACCTACAGTCAATACCACTGGCTTCAATTCCATTCTCTGTTTTCAACCTTAAATAGAATAATTTTTAGAATTATAAAGCTGTTTGCGTATTTCATGTATTTTGAAATGTCTTAACTGTTTTATAGAAACTGTCCTTTGACCTGTACACAGAGCAGACCTAGAAATAGTAGGTGAGAACTGGAGCAGTTCAGTCAAACTGTAATATTTGCTAATGGATGTGTACATGCAGATATGTGTGTGTGTGTGTGTGTCTGCTATTCTCTATGAACAGGTTTCTGTACATCATATATACACTTCCAGAATACTGAGTGATGTCTTGGAAGCAGCAACAACAGGGGTCTTCCTAGTGAGCTGTGTTTGTGGTGTAGTGGTGACTAACAACATATACCCTGATCACATGAATGTGCAAGATGCAGCAGTGCTCCACTTGCATCCTCCCCCTCTCCTGACAATGTGGCAGCAGCTCTTCACATTCATTCCCAAGCTCATTATTTCTCTCAGCCACCTAAACATTAATCAGTATCCAGCTAAACAGTAGCTAAGTATCTTTGTGGCATTAAATTATGCTAAATATTTTCACTGCAAAAAGAAGAAACCACATTTAACTTTCAAATCCAAGAAAACCCTCTTCTTCTTTTATTGCCAACCAGTCATGTTCTGAGGCTCTTGCTCTAAAGTGAGGAGATTTTACAGACTTACATGATGCCACAGAGGTCATGGCATCTGCTTAGTGCTTTGCTCACAGTGTTAACCCTGCTTGTCTCAGGATGAACATCTAGATGCTTGATCTGAATTTTGACAAGCTGGAAACCAGCACATGGGCACAAATGGACCTACTGCTGTGTGCTGCTGCATTTGCCTAACTGCTGGTCCTGAGAGAGCCCGGAGGGAAATGTTGTGACTTCCATCACAAATTGATGACATGGTAATTTTTACTGAATAAGTTACTCATAAAGCAGGCTGTTTCCTGAATTTGAGTTGCACACGGCAATATTTATGATGTCATTGAAAATTGTCACATGATATTTCTGAACCATAATGGAGGTACTAAAAACATTACAGTTATAAAGACTAGAGACTTCTTATATTTAGTTTTTAAAGAATGCTCATGTCCTTATGTCCAGATAAAAAAACCCAGAGTAAAAAGAGCTAATTGTTTCTGATATTCCCAAGATTGAAAGGGTTTTCAGAAAATGACCTTTGTTAATCTCAGGGTCTAGAAAAATGTCCCCAGTCATTTATAACAAGTTGGCTACAATTTATTGCAGCATAGCAGAAGTGTAATGGGGAAATCAAAATTTGACTTTGATAAAAAAATCTTTATTAAACATCAGGTTTGGCAAATACGCCATATTTTGGCTATGCCCTTTTCTGAATCTTCAGACTGAATCATATGAAGTGACTTAATTTACATTCTGACAGACACAGACATTACTCAGCCCCTTGACACCAGCAGCTCTGAAATGCAGTTAAGTTCTAGTGCATTTTTCATTAGCGCTGGCTCTCATAAATTCATGTCTTCAAGTATCAAACAATGAGAGAGAGGGAGAAAGAGGTCAGATGAAAAGCATCAATTACAGTCTATTGTTTTCTTTAGGATATGTCCTTAAATATTAATTCTCATAGAATCTTGAAGCTCATTTTTCCTTCCTGCAGTTAACATACTCCTCTATAAAGTGTAAATTTAAGCCTGATTATCCCAAGGGATTATCTGTCTTTTCCTTAAAAATTCTCCATAGTTTGTATATGTTGAATTAAATGGGAAATGCCAGAAGGCAGAATTCTCACAAGCCCTGAGGAGATCTCTGCAGTTCACTCTTTACTATTAGAATAGACACAGTTGTGTCATTGGAGAGTAAGTGAAAATGACGTCTCCCTGTAAGGTTTTCACCAGCTGGATGAACCATGGTGTGATAAGCCAACAGTGTCACTGAAAATATGCTGTATCATGCTCAAGGAAGTTGGCTATAATTTAAATACTTGATTATATCCTTTGCTTAGAGGACAGAATATTTTGATGTGGGCAGGGTCAGTCATCAGCAAGTTTAACTCATGTCTCTGATATAATCAACGCATCTTATTTTAGATATTGGAAATTAAGACTAGAAATGTATATTATTAGATCATTTTGAATTATTCTCAAGACTTCTTATTTGCCTTCATACTGTAAGTTTCTAAAAAAAGCAAAGTGTGTAACAGCTGTTTTCACTGAATGGCTTGAGTTGGAAGGGACCTTGAAGATCATCTAGTGATATTTCTTAAATGTTATCTGCAAAACACTGTTCCCATGTTTCTTGTTTCAATATTTCTCATATTTACCAGGAAGGAGAAAGGCCACATTGCTGAAATACCTTTTTTTAATTTTTTACATTTGATTAAAGTTGACTGTAAGAGAAACCATATAGCTTCTTATAGCTACTGTGTTAGTTTTATTCATCAAAATAAGGCTTATATTCAACATCAAAATAATTTACTATATTTTTATATTGGATATTAAAATAATCTAAACATAACAGCCTTTTCAAAGTTTTAGTTTGATTTAATTATAGAGCTAATCTTTTGAACAATGGTGTATTCTGAAGACAATTTTAATAACTCTGACATTCGAAGATGACACAACACAACGACACCACAGTACTACAGAAATGCTGATCATTTTGGTCAGATTGTACTGTGTCTTATCAGCCCACCAATTTAGGCAAGTTCTCAAAACAAACAAACAAACAAACAAAAAATAATAAAAAAAAAAGGCAAAACCCTCCACCCAAACAAAAAGAATTTTAATGCTGGAGCCTTAGCTGGAAAACCCAGAAAGGTTCTGCCCCCTGAAGTATAAAAGCTAGAGATAGGGGAAAGGAACAAAACAGAAAGTTTAAGTCTGTACATCATGAATGAGATGGAGAGTGAGGGTTGCAGAACCTAAAGGTGCTTGGAATTTGGTTTGATACTTCAAGGACATACTGATATTACATGCTATTTAACATGATTGCTCTTAAAAGGCTGATATATGGTCAGATGGAGTCAAGGATTATAGCCAAAGCCATTTTATTGCTAGCTAGAAATGTAACTGAAAGGTCTGCAGTGGAAAAGGGTATAAAATGGTGATAAGGAAACATTTTCATGAATTCTTTTTATTGAATTTCAACATGAAGCTAATTGTATTTCCATCAAATGGGATGAAATTATCTTAGATCAAAGAAAATGCTTAATTCAGGTTTGAATTAGTTGTTCTACACAAGAAAATTTCCAGTAAAAAGAAAATATTAAAATATTAAAGTGACCCAGAGTAGCAACATATTGTCAGTGGTACCCGGAGAAAGTTGTTGCATTTGGCATAGGCCACATAAGTGTTCACTGCTGACAGCACTGGGTTGCCAGTGTATGGTATCATAGTGTGGAGGTATTTTCCTAGCTACTCTAAATCAAATAGAACAAGTGACTACAACTTTACTTCTCCACCTTCAAGGTGAGTGACCGAATTGTTGAGCTGCTAAGAGCAAGATGGTAACAGAGACACTTGTTTTGCTTTTAATTTCATTTCATCTGCCTTGTGAATCAAAACCCCAACTGAAAGTATATCAAAAGTTTGTTCTCATGTCCTAGATGGCAATACTGTTCTTCAAAACTGACCTGAATGCACTATCAAATACTTTCAGTGAATGATCCCTGGAACACAGGTTCTTCCTTGATTTGACCTTTTTTCAAGTGCATGTCACAATCAAAGCAGAAAAAGGATTTTGTTAGCTAAGGTACAGGCGAGATACACATAATGTTGACACTTTCCAAAGTAGAAATACAATAGTACCAAATCTTTAAGAGATGTTGAGGTAGAAGGTGAAGTTTTATCTTCTTTGTTTAAAGAACAGTGTCTGAGCTACTTAGTATAGATGAAAAGAAGTGGGTTACAGTTATTGTGAAAGAAATGTGTGTTAACTTACTACTTGTAAACAAGCTATTAAACAGCATAGCAAGTCACATATACAGATCCATTCAAGTGAAACTCTCTTGAATACTAAAGTTATTGGCAAATGTAGCCAAAAAAAGAAAATAATCACACCTGAGTGATACCTGGTCATTTTATGAGAGAATGATGGTCTTGGGACTTAGGAACTTTTTCTCCATGAGTTATGGCATTTGCAAGCTTGCAAAATTGTGAGCTTCATGAAGACTTATAATGATTCCTAAGATATTTTCAGGTTTGAAAGGCTGGAACTGCAATATGCTGATCTGCAGAACTGTATTAGATTAAATTTTCAGCTGCTTTTATTATGAGTTCATATTTAGGTATTTCCTAGAAATTCAGAATATTTGTCACACCATTTCTTGCCTTAATACCCTCTACAATTTGAGCTAGTCATATACATAATTGTAGGGGGTAAGTTAGAGGGTGAGTAAGCTTGATAAAATGCTCCATGCTTTGATAAGCTGCTTCAGGCAAAATGTAAAACGCTGATTGAAAACTTTACAAGTTCAAGGATTTTTAGAAGATAGTATATTCAGACTCCAATGGGGGCTTTGTAGAAAACTGTATCAGATTTGAAAGAGCTAAATATGTTCTCAGATAATTCTCTGGTGCTATATAGATTAAACTTGATTATGCAAAAATGCTGTAAAGAGAAATGCCCAAGATCTTCTCAAATGTGCTTATTGTCATTGAATAGACAAAGAACTAAGCATTCCCATCTGCATGAAATAATATTCACCACAGTTACAGAAAAGACTATCTGACTTATAATTGTGAATGATTTATTATTAAGAAAAAAAGAAAAACAAAGCATTTGATTTATTTAATAAAACCAGAGTAACATTAGATAGAAATTCTTTCTTTGAAAATTATTCTGTGAGAAAGATGGACGTTAAAGTTTGTTGCAGGACACCTGTCTCTTAAGTAGGCATCTGTATGCATCCAGCTTAATTGTAATGAAAACAGTGATGTTGCAAGAAAACATAAGTCCTGAAGATTTATGAAGTGTGTTGTGCAGACTGATAAACTGCAATGTCACAGAAACTAGAACACTGAAGGAAACCAACTAGTGTAATACAGGATTGTGGAATAGTCTGTAATAACTGCAGTACAGTACAATCACTATGCATTTAAATTATAGCATGCATAGAATTATTAGTTATTGCATTTACCAATGCATTGCCACTATTCCAAGTAATAGAAGATATTATTAGATTCCATGAGTAAATGCTGAACAATAAATCTTAAAATAAACTAACAATAAAAACTAAATATATCTTTTGATGCATATATGTATATATATTAGCAATGATAGTTTTAAAGACATAATTTTAATGTTTCAGAATAATTTTCTTTATTAATTAATGGAAAAATTCAAGGAAATGAAAGTATTTTCCTTGTACAAACATAACTGATGAAATCCACAGATATGCATATTACATTAAATATATTGGAGCATATATAACTGTAACTGTTGCAAATTCAGCTTCAGACCTGGTTTATTCTATGCATACTTCCTGTCAAATATGTGTGATAATCTCTGTTTTATGCCTGTTTTGAAGGAGGGCTTAAAAGTCTTGGGAGGAAGAGCTGCATTAAATTTATTCTCTTGATTTTGAATTGAGAGACCATGGAAAAATACCCATAAACTTCCACTGATCACCTTGATATTGTACATCCTAGATAGTTGAAAACCGTTACTGGAGGTGTGGATGGTTCTTTTTCTTTTCAACTTAATATTCATTAAAAACTCAAATGAGAAGATATTAAAAAGAAAAACACACAATAAGCTTAAATTACATTAAGGGGTAAATAGGTTCATAGTAGAAAAATATTTTAAACTATGGGAATAGTTGACAATTAAAATGGGCTACCTGGGAGGCTGTGGAAGCTCTGTCACAAGCAATTTGTTGACATGGATTAGATAAAGGCAAACCAGTCTTGATAGATGTTTAATGTGACCCTGACTCAGAGCTTTTGAGTGGACTAGATGACCTCCTGATGTTCATCCCTGACCTACAATTTGTTATTAGTAAACCAAGAACTTTTCCTAACAGTATTTTCATTTTTCAACATTTATTTACTGCTGAATTCCTACAACCTCACTGGTGTCATAAGAAACTCTTGTGTTTTATTATGTAAGAAAATTCTGACAGAAGAGACTTTGAAACTAATGTGTTCCAAATATGCCTTCGGTGTTTGAAAATGTTATGAGTCTTGTAGAAACTGGCTGCTGATCCCCCAGGTATTTTTATTCAGGTACCACATTACTATATAAAACATAACCAAAAATTAGACCAGCTTCTGCTCTGAAACATATGCACCCACAATGGGTTTTCAGTGGGAGTTACACATATTTAATCATAAGAAGATTTTGGTTTATAGATGGAAAATACTATTTATTGCTACTTAAAATTAAGTTTGGTAAATATTCTGGAATTTTAATGATACAGATTAAAATAATTTAAATATATAATATTTAATATACCT
This sequence comes from Corapipo altera, assembly GCF_003945725.1. NCBI lineage: Eukaryota > Metazoa > Chordata > Aves > Passeriformes > Pipridae > Corapipo > Corapipo altera. The sequence goes on along the minus strand of NW_020884896.1, from coordinate 4,133,939 downwards.
TAGCAAAATAGAATGTCCAGATTAAACTTTATGCCTCTTTTGAGTACTCACTCAGGCAAAGGGTTAATATCATTAATATTGGATTACACTTAGTATTCAGAGAATCATTCAAGATTCTACCAATTCACATTTTCTGTGAAAGAAAACCTCAGCCCATGAGATACCTGACTTATTTATTTATTGATTATGAGACATAACTGGGTAATGTTTTATCTATTGATTAGGAGGTAAGATCTATGATTACTGAAGACCATTTGTGTTTACTTTTCAATATTTATGAGCAATATCAAGAAATTGGAGATTTCAGAGATTTACCTTCAAATATTCTATATTATTTTTATGGACAATATATCAAATGTAGTAAGTAGCTCCCTGTTCCAACATGCCTTGACTGGTAGCAAGGCTTATTACAAGCAGTCACATCAGTGGTTATAGGTAATTCACCAAGAACATTATCCACAAATTTATGTCTATAAATCTCTGAGCAGATAATTTCCTCAGATATATTTATTGCTTTAGTTTATTACCTAGTCTTTTACTTTTGAAGTCATTGCTTTTGTACGTTGATTATGGAGGATCCCTAAATTTGTGGTATTTGCAAAGTCATGAGTGATCAGTCACACGATCTTACCACTTCTTCATATTAGACGAGTTTGTAGACATCTCCAGAAAAAAATACCTTTACAGGCAGAGCTCATTTCCAAGAAATATTTATGCATACCATTTTGGAATTGGATTTCTGGAATCACTGATGTATCTAAAACTCTTTCTCATGAATGAAAAAGATCAGGAATGGGAATTGTAGGCGAATTTCTAACCTCTGTTATTTTCAGAATAGTTACCCCACGCTGGCTATAATTCGTAGGTAAGGCATTTTGGACTATTTAAAGTGGATTATCATACTTGTGTTATTGTCTCATGTGAAAATGACATTAAACTTGTAAACTCTTAGTCTTCCATTAGTGATACTGAAGAAGCAACCAGTTAGCTATATTCCCTTTTCATGCTTTTAAGAGAATGCTTTCCAGCTAGAGAGAACTCTTCTTTCTGAGGTTCTGGCATTGCTAAATCCGATAACAATTATTGTACCTAGCAAAGCTAGGAAGCTTTTGAGCTGGAAAGCTGAGCAATGAGATGCTCTTATAGTTTTGTGAAGATGGAAATGACAGCTGTTCATTTCTTTTCAGATCTCTAACACAGTAAAGTTCTGGAAATGACATGTCATTTCTAGCTTTTAATTAATATTTTTTGATTAATGCTTATAAAATAACTCCATCTTTGTTTATCATTTTCTTTCAAAATTTCATGATCACTTCTGGTTGAGTGCTCCAAGAAACCCTGTGATTTTTTAGAAACTTACCTTTTGACCTTCTTATATATGATGGAAAAAACTTTCTTTTTGCTTCTGGTTAAAATCTCAGATAGGGATCACCAAAAATAGATTTTTGTGCATGTCAACTTTTAAACAATAGGAAGAAAACAAATGTTCATGCCATCATCAAATATAAAATATTTTCCATAGCTCAGCTTAGTAAGACTCAGACCGACAACAGCAAAAAACCTCAACATTAAAGCTGGAAATTGGGGTTGACATTCATGAACTCATGCAATTGTACCTTTGTTTCTTACTTTTCAATAGGGTGAACTAAGGACAAAATGTCAACCTGAATTTTTACCAATAAATCTCAATCTCCATGGTTTTGTGGACTCAAGTCATTAATTGAATAGAATTTGTCTATGAGAATATCAGGGTGATCCATAACAACTTTTTTTACATAGCATTAAAAAAGGATGCTTTTTTTCTCTCTCTAGATTAGCAGATTGAATTACATCTTATGGACTATGAAGGAGAAAATGTTCCAGAAAGAAGCCAAAAGTCTAAAACCATCTAAAAAATAACCAAGTTTTTTTCAGCATTTTAATGCTTCCCTGCTGCATGTCACATTTAATTACACTTACTTGCTAAGTTTTTGGCTACCTGTATATCTGTCAAGATGAAAAATTGCAAGTTGAAGAAGTGGATAACATGGCATGAATCCTAATATAATATTTTCTCCACAAAAAAAAAAAAAGAAAAAGAAGAAAACAAACAAAAACAAAAGAAAGAGTAAACTTCTTCCTTTTTTCAAGCTCTAAGGATGAAACTTCTCTAAGGTTCCTTATAGGGTGGATTGGTTTCTGAAAATGCTGTTGTGTAGTATAAAATCATGCAAGTCAGCATCTCACTCATATGGAGTTTGATCAAAGCCAGTGGGAACATTTAGATAAGTAATGGATGCACAACTTATCAGATACAATAATAGGGTTTATACATAGCATAGATTTCCCTTTTGTTTCAACCGTTCTCGGCTGGCTACAGTCACAGCTGTAGGCATTGTTGATGGATGTGAAGTGGGGTCTCTTTCTGAGCTCGATCGTGTTCTGTCTTGGTTACATTTTGATAATGCGTTGTACTTTTCTAAAAAACTGTGATTTTGGAGATATTTATTTGAAAATGTATATTTGAAATTTGAAAATATTTGAAATATATTTATAATGAAAAATATTCAGAATATATTTGAAAATTTAGGAAATTTCAAGCTATACTCGCTCACCTATGAATCAGTCTACTCTGAGTAGTGCAGTGTTTCAGTTTACAGGCTGATATATACTAGAAGAGCAGTAGGTTTAAAGAGCCCTTCTCTCAGCCTTGACAACTGGCATGGATGGACCCTTAGAAGACTGAAAAGATAACAATGAATAATAAGGTAATCATAGAGTCCTAAAAGTAATAAGATTGGCAGAAACATCTGTAAGTCATCTAGTTTAACTCTCCATTCAAAGCAGATACAACTTAAAAGTTAGGTCAGGATCTCATCTAGTCCAATTTTGAAAATGTGCAAGGACTTCTTCCTGCCATCCTAGTTCTGTGGCCTTTTAGCTTTCGTCTTGAGTGGACGACAAACATGAAATGTGAGGGCTGTAACCTAGCCTGAAATAGAACAGACAAAAAATCACTCAAATCCCACAAACAAAACCCCACGAGTCTAAAAGAACATTATTAAAATAATAGGTATATAGTGTAAAGTTAAATTTTCTAGATAAATAATGTAAAATACATAAATATCATGTTCATAAACACAAGAAATACCCATTAGCTTGTATTCAGTGTATCTAAACTATTGATGAGAGAGTATAAGGGATAGCAAAAGAAATGCATGAGTGGCCACCTCATTCTGCCACAGTCCATGAGAGCTCTGATTCTTTAGTCCTTACTCTTTCAGCCTTTCCAGAAGTTTAACAAATTTCTAAAAAACAGAAGCAGAAATGAAAATAAAACAGAGTCATGACAGAAGTGATTTTACATCCCTGCAAATTGAAAGTATCCCTAACTCATAAGGAAATTACCACCATTTGTGCTGGTACCGGAGTGCTGAGTATCCAGTGCTGTCAGCACTCAGGTGTGATGACCGACCCTTAATTGTCTAATTCAAGGGAAAAGATCTGTCTTCCCCATCACAGAAGAGAGTCCAAGCACCTGATTACTGAGTATCACCTTAAGGAGCAGATTCACTTGGTGTAATAGTTCTCTGTACCAAAGTAAACTTTAAATTGTCTCTTGCCTCGAGGTGTATTTTTATGAGTTCACCTTGGTCAGTGTCTGTAGCAGTCAATGTCTGTAGCATTAAGAAAGTAGGGAACTTTGTTATGCCCTAAAAAAAAAAAAAAGTGATGTATTCAAATATGTAAAGATTGTTGCTTGTTGTTGAAAAATATCCAAAATATATTTATCATTACTACATGGGTATAACATTACTTGGTCTAGCTAATAGCTAAGCTATGAAAAAAAGAATATGCAGCTTTCTTTCAAATAGCTAAGCTATGAAAAAAAAGGGAATGCACCCTTCTTTCAAATAGCAAAACTGAGGAATATGTTACAGGTTGAGATACATGAAAACAAAGCTGTCATTACTAAGGAATCCTGAGTGAAAAACAACAGGAAGTAATAAAATGTGCTTTAAAATATGTTGGAATACCACCAAATTACCAAATCAAGGAGAGTAGTTATTCACAATCAAATTAATGGGTTTTGGATTTCTGCTGTTTTACTTCTGTATGATTCATTGGGTTGTAAATAGGGGTTATGTGTTCCAAATGTTGCCAGCTGTAAAACTGAATTATCATTCATGGGACACAACTTTTTCAATATGTCTTCTTATTCTGAAAAGAAAAATAAACTCACAATTTGGAAGTGATGATGTAATACATATTCAGAAAAAATTCTGGTTGAAAAAAAATGAAATGTTTCATCTTCATGGTTTGGATTTTTTACCTGACCTATATTTTGCAGCTTTATATTTTAGATTTCTGGTGTATGAATTTTCAGTAACTCTGGTCTTTGTGGAGTGCAATGTAATTCTTGAGGCAAGAATTCTGACCTGCTGCCCTTTATAAAGACTGAGATGCTTTTTTCTCAGTAAGTATTTGTCAGGGAAGACAATATTAAGGTAGATTAAAAAAAAAAAAAAAGAAAAGAAAAAGGCATTTATACAGGCACCTTATACGTAATACTTTATTTTCAATTTTTCATTGTGCAATCTTGGTAAATAAAGCAAAAATGTAGTGCCCTTAGGATCGATACACTAAGGCACTGAGGTTGTATCTTAGGATCTTGACATCTATGCCTTGCACTGGCTTTCCCTGACAGTGTTTCCAGATGGTTTCCTGTATGATTCAAAGCAGTATTTGGTGTGAATGAACATCGTGTTCTGATATTTGGGGGAACTGCTTTTTCTTTAAGGGATATGAGCTCCTTAACTCATGACCTGTGGCAAACCCTAAAAATACTAGAACTATTAAAAAAAAATATTTTAAAATGAGAACCAAACTAAAACACAGTTTCCCTTCCTTTACCATGGAGTGTGGTCTTTAGAGGAATTCAAAACCTGCTTGTCTGCTTTTCACATCAGAAAAAATTTCTTTTGGGAAACTGTTTTCTCTCTTCTCTTAAAATGCAGGTTTGATTTGTTAATGACAAAAGCTTGGTAACTGAAAAGATTCAGCAGAAAGGGTTTTGTGGTTTTCATGGATCTTCTGCATAAATGCTTTTCAATTTTAAATGTTCCTCTGGGTTTGTGACAGAATACTTCTCGTAGACCAAGAAGATTTAATGATCAAAATGATATTATTTTTATTTAGTGTGTGGTTTCTTCATGTCTTAAACCAGACTGTTTGTCCTCTCACTTTGCCTGAGGATACATCTTGCTATAGCTGTGCGATTAGATTTTAGATACATGCAGTTGAAAATAAACCCAATTACCTAAATAGATGGAAGGCAGAAGTAAATTGTGATTAACACATAATTGTAAATCCAGAGATGCAGAAGCCTGAAACACTAAATGTTTAATTTTGGGGAAGTAGCACCTAACCCTTAACAGTATTTTGAAGATGAGGTGTTTATTACCTTATTAGTCACATTCTCAGAAACACTAAGAATGCTTTAATACTTCGAAGTTTTAACATTTAAAAGGTGATAGAGATACCTCCATATTATCTATACACAGACAGTCTAAGTATGTTTTGAGTATGGTGCATGGGTGTCATTTAAGAATATGCATAGGATATGCTAAACAAATCTAGATAGAGAGATAAAATTTACTGTTGTTTTGTAAACTGTGTAAGAAAGTGCTTTGTAAAGACATACAAACCTATCAGATATTATTCTATTAAATATTAAAATATGTATGTTACATGGTGGCCATAACCTGTGTAATTTTATAGTCTTTCTAGAGTACTTTAACAGTAACAACCAAATCATTGCAGAAGCCAGCTGATGCATTCAGCAATTTTACATACAATTATGTCTGAAGCTATAGTTTTCATTTTCATTGAAGAAGGGCAATTTTTTTTTTCAGAAATCGCACATTTCATGGGGCAACATTAAATTTCCTAAACAGATTACTTTAATGGCCTGTGTCAATGAAACTGGCTGTATAAGACACTTGGTATGTTTCAGAGCCAGCTGAAAAGATAAAAATGATTTTTAGCTTGTTGGAGCTGTGCTTTCTCACAACTATTTTCTCTCTGTAAGTAGTAACACTAACATTCATCATTCAGGAATCAGTAAACTAAAGTGAAAATTGTGGTACTAGTGTAGAAAAGCAGGACATTTTTGAAAACATGAATTTAATATTCCTGTTTGCTAGATTTTAAACCATTAAAATTCAGTTTTTCAATTTTGCCTATAATTATCTGTAATGGAAAAATGTAAATTTATTCTTATTTATATTTTTATCTCCTCAAAGAAATAAATAGTCAACTGTTGTTGAGACTTTTCCTACCTAATTACTTTGCTAGTCAGTCTGAGATGGATAGAGATCGTTGAATTTCTGTAATTTGCACATGACTAGATGGGCAGGTGAATAACAAAGATAAACACTTGAACATAAGGGAAGGCTGATGTTACAGAGAGATGTCATAACTGTGGGAGAAGTCTCAAAGGGACCTTGTAACTTATTAGGCACCAATGATGATCATAAGACAAAAACTGTTTTTCAGTTTTTCTTGTGCCCACATAAAAGTTCATTATAGAAAGCTAAGATTTTTAGCATCTGCCCTCTGGAACAGGGACTTAATTTTCTATTGAAAGATACAAGACTTGCAAAAAATGTCGGTTTTGTAGAAACAAATTAACAATGTCGGTTTTGTAGAAATACACATCTTTGAAGTGTTTCTTGTATTTTTCTGTTTCTTCTAAACGATTTCATCTCTGTGTGGCACTATGGGCAAAAAGCTTGCCCTTCATATAAGATCATTGATTTATATAAGAGGAAAAGGAAAAGAATACATGAATTTAGAAGGTAGAGTTAACGTGATCTCTCTAGAGATATTTCCCAGGAGTTCCTGTATTCTCTTTTTGTTTGCATGCATCTGTCTTAATGCTCAGCTGAGCAAATCTAAGAAGAGGGCATATGGGTCCACCAGTAGATCTCCTATCTTCATTAATTGATTGCTTGGTCATTAATATCATCTGAATCATTTTCTGTGTGTACAGTGAAAGAGCTTAACAGAAAATAAAACCAAGAGTATTACTCGTATGTTACCTGTGAATCTTATGCAATTAAAATTATTTAGCTCTAACTTGGCAATGTAGCTCATAATAAAAATTAAGGCTTCATAATCTTTTTTTAATACAACGAATATACTTTATACCTAACCCCAAAAATATACCAAGTACTGAATAAATAACCTCTGAATCAACTCTCCACAGGTTTTTCTGTAAAACCTGGAAATAGTGTATTTTCAGGTAATGTAAAAATTAGAAAACAAGGACTTGAATGGTCTCTTTAAAATTTTTAAAAAATTACTGCAGAAGAAAAAACATTCTTCTTAACAAAAATTGCTGCCTACAAAGTAAGTAAGTGTCAAAGTCAACAAAACACAGGGGGTTTCAGGGAGTTGTGTTGGTGACTGCCGTAATAAAATGTGGGATTAACATAAATGCCTTTTTAAAAATATGATTTCAAAATTTAGTCATAGGAGAACAAAGACCAGAACCTCCTGTCAGTGACTTTCACAGTCAAACCAAATTAAAATATATGTCCTCCTGCTAGTCATTTTGTTTGCTTCCTTTGGCAGTCTTAATGAAGTATTACCTCGAGTAAAACCAAAGAAATCCATATTTTCTATTTAAAATTCAGGGTGGTTCTACTGACAGTCATAAAACATTGATACTAATATAAAGTGAACTGGGTGTTAAATATGTGACAATATAAGAGTACAGCACTTACTATCTTTGCATGCTTTACTTTTCATTTTACTTTCACGTTATGTAAAATGCCACTGTCATATATAGGCTCTTATCAGAATTCCTTGTCTTGATGAGGGTTGATAGTTAATGGTTCTTTTCTCCCCTTTGAAAGGAAGAAGGACATTCTCATGGTAATTGACTTTCTAAAGGTGTACTGCAATGCTCAGTGAAGCAGTTGTGTTTGATTCAGTAGGCTGGAACTGCAAAATAGTTTCAGCTAACAGCCAGAAGAGTCAAATGCCTGGAAAAATGAGGTAGCAGTGAATACCTCCAAACAAGAGTGTCAGCCATTTTACTACCAGAAATTAACTGTGGAAACAGAATTGAAAGGCCTGTTGTGTTCCTTAGGGATAAAATGATTGTACAAATAGAAAACACTCAAAGCATGAGTATTATTTCTCCTTCTATTACTTCTCTCCAAGCATTAACATAAACAGTTTTCTCTCTATGAGCTTCTTGCTGTTCTTAAGCCTTTTCAAATACAGATTTTTTAAGAAATACTCCTATTTTCCTTCTCATGAACATGGTGCTTAACATGTATTTGCTTCTTTCCACCAAAAGTGCATTCAACATGGATACCTTTTTACTCTAATTTAAGTTATTTATTCATTAAAATAAGCAGGAATAGAGGTCAATAGAGCTAAACTGTAAGGTGGAATACACTGTAAGAATCATCTCTGTCTTTGATTTCCAGCAGTGATGAAGGCATTCTCCAATAAAATAGAAAAATAAGACCTTGAGGTGTCTCTTGCTTCTTAGATACAATAGCTCTTCAAGTTAGTCTAGCTCAGGAGAGACAATACAGTTATTTCTGTGTAAATGAATCTCCTTTCTCTTCCTTCTAAATTTTCTCTAAACATTTTTTGAGTTCTTGAATTCCTTTTTCATCTTTTTTTTTTTTATATTCATTTTTGGTTTTCTGTCTTCTCTGCTGGCTCAGACTGTCTTGCAGGGTCATGGTAAAGCAAACAGCAACAGTACTATCAGCCTGTAAATTCCTTTTCATCTGCAGAATACCAGAGAAGATATAACGGCTACACTAGCCATGAAGGGTGTTACCCTTGGAAGTTGAATAGCAATAGCTTCAGCACAGCCTCTTGTCTTCCTCCATTAGCAGGGCCTAAACTCTCCCACTGCCTAACTGGCAGTGCCTGAGACATCGTCTGTCATGGATGGAAAGGCAGAGAAACTCAGTATGAATATGGAGTGCAGTGGGCTCACATGAGAGAAGCAAGTGTTTTTGAAGCCATTTGGTAGGTGAGGTTTCATATCTTCTGACACTGACTAATATTCTCTCACTTTTTCTCCCAGGCTCCCATGCTATGAGTCTTTAGGGGCAGATGAAGAGTATTTAATCTCCTTTTTTGGCCAATTTTAATAAAAAATCAGACTTCTGTAAAATAGAACCCTCGACATCAAAAGTTGAGCAAACAAATCTGCAGAGACTTTTCTGAATAATTTTTTTTCATTCATTTTTTCTGTGGTTTAGTGTCTGCCTGTAAATGGAAAAAGATTATACATATTCTCACGAGGACATTACGAAGATTAATTAATTACTGTTTGCAAAACTCTTAAGTTGCAGTAAGATCTAGAAAGAAGGGATATATATTAAAAAAATTAATAACTACCTGTCCAGTGACCTTTGTTTCTTCTGTACTGAATGAGTGAAATGTCTTATGGAAAAAAAGAAGTAGACTGTGAACAGGCAGTTAAAGAGTATAACAATATTACCACATAAAAGGTGCTAAAGAGGGTTTTCACACAGCCCTTAATTCTTCTTTTATTTACCTTTCAAAATTTGATTTGCAAAATTGAAGCTTCTTTTAATATTATTAGTAGATTTTTAAATTTTTTTACTGTATTCTCCATGTTTTTATCCTATTTTGCAGACAGGAAAAAAGCACTGGAGAAATATAGGCTATTTCTCTTGAGTAATACCATTAAACAAAACTAACATGGTATTTGTAAATATATTCAAGACTATCTGGGAACAGGATTCAAAGCGATGTGGGGTTTTTTTTCTTAAAGGAAAATTATATTTTCAAAATCCCATCAATTCTACAAAGGCATATTTTTATTTTATCAAAATTCCCAGGAAAAAGGATCATGAAATGATGTGATGCATGAAGAATTCAGGAAGAATAGTTTGAAAATCAGGCTCATAAATTCAGCTTTCTACCAAGCAGCTCCTTATCTAGCTGCCTGCCTCCCGGGTACTTGAACTGTGGCATCTGGATAGCTCAGAAGTTAATGACCATTTTCTATATGGATTATTTTCACAAAGATGTTAAAATCAAATCCCGTCTTAGGGAAATATGAAGGGGAAAGTCATCTTGCTGTGATTCCTCTTTTATTTTCGTATTTATTTTGCAAGTGGCTACTAGATTGACATTTCTTCCTATATGAACTATATGCCCTAGACATAAGCACAGTTAAACTGATAAATCTTTTTTGTTTTGTACTAGGGGGCAGAAAACAAATTAATGCTTCACCGGTGTCTTCATATATATATATATATATATATATATATATATATAACATGCACTTTTCTAGATTTGTGCATGCAGAGAGGAATACAGTTAAATAGAGATACATATTAATCAAGTAATATCTGCAGTAAAGACTATTTGAAGCTTTTAAATAATTTCTTGATACATTGCCGTTTTGCCAACCTCTGCAGAAAAAAAACCTTACAGTCAGTCTTGCATTACACCCAGAAAGTCAAGGTCTAGTCCCTTTTTTGGAAAAATTCAGTCAAGGTTCTTAATATGGAAACAATTTGGGGCTAGAGAATAGCCAGACACTCAAGCAAGAAATTCATCACTGGGTAGAACTGTCCTTTTACATGCTGACTTACTGAGTAACATTTATGGAAATAAACTTAGCAGAATATAGTATATATTAAGTTATCAGAATGGATGCTGCCTGCAGGCTATTGCAGTCGTTCTTGCTGACATTATCCTGTTTCTATCAGATTGGCTATGTAGCTCCCAGTACTTTGTGGTAGAGTTTGCCTTACAAGAGGAGTTCTTGCCGAAAGGAAGCTGAAAAATAGTAAGGCATGATGTCAACAGAGGGACATCACCTCAAGCAGTGTCTGCTGCTCTGTTGAGGGGGGTTGTGCTTATGTCAATGCATGTAATAAATAATGCTGTACTTACTGGTCACGGGCAGCTGTGGCACAAACTTAGGGGCTCCCTGTAGTGTTCAGTGAATATGATTCCTCCCCCACAAATTACTGCCCGTCATTTGCACGTGCCTGCAGAGCCTGCTTTTCAGACCGTAGGTGTTGCCTACACTGCAGCTGAGAGGTGCGAGTGCAGCATGCTGAGGCCTACCAGGCTAACTTTAATCTAATTAGCTTGGATAACAATATTAGTGAAGATGTGATAGAATGAGCTTCAGTAAATAAATGTATGCTGATGTGAAAGCCTGCTGGGAATCATCAGGACATCCCTGGTTGGCCAACAACAACAATGTTCAAATTTTAAAACCTCTTTCTAAGGGCTATTGAAGCAATGGCTTGGGAGTTGCTTCAAAGCCCCAGATCATCCCACAGATAGTTTATATTTTCCCTTTAAAACAGTTTTAAAATATTATATAAATTAACTGCTTGTCAAGATAAAATTTTAGCTGAAAATAAAATTTTAATTTTCTCTGTGGGGCTTTCCAGTCTTTACAGATTTGCATGCATGGCTGTCATGACTACAACCAATCCCTCTGTGTTAGCAGCTTCATCATGACAGTCACATCTGTCAGAGCAAGGTTCTTCTGTCTTCTTACTGCTGCCTATGGGGTTCCATTACTGGAAGCCTAAGTATCATCATTTGCATTCTTGAATGGGCTAGAAAATCTACTCTGTGAGACGCCCAGGCAGTGCTATACAAAATACCAGTGAGTGTTAGAGTTAGGGCTGCACAGGGAATAGCACACATGAGCTCCTTCTCCACAAGACAAGCTTTGTAGGGATAACAGACTGGCAAGGCTTAGTGAATACTGGGAGGGCACCACCCTAATCAGAGTATCCTTCAGACAAGATTACATTCTTCCTCCTCCTGCTTGTGAACTCACAGAGGGACAGTTGTGTTTCTTGGGCTTGGAGACAAAATCCTGGATGACATGATTTGCCCAGTCCCTTCATTTACAGTAATTGAGAGGTGCTTTGTGTTTAAATATAGGATGGGAGTTAAGGATTCTCATTCTGAAACAGATTTTCTGTGTGGCCTTGAACACTTAATCTCTCTGTGTTTTCTCATCTGTACAACAGGAATAATAATGTTTATCGAACACAGGGGGCTGTAAGGCTAAATTAATTAATGTTATAAAGCCTTTTGATTCTCCTAGATAAAAGGTTTTCTAGAAGTATGAAGCATAGCTGTTTATTATCTGCATTTTTGTCACTTTTTATTCATGCCCTATCAATTCTACTGCAGCTTTTTTCTTCAGAATTATTTGTCATAATCTTCTCATCTGTGTGAAAAAGAAGAAATTGATAACAACTAATGATTGCATAGAAAGTAGTGTTTAGAAAGACTGGTCTAAATTTATTACTTTTGAGTGTACTTCCTCACAACTAACATGTATATGGAACTTCTTGATCAGTGTTTCTTTTCTGTGGTGACTTTCTAGTCTGGTTTTTGTATACTGTTTAAGGTATCCACATGTTCACACAAATGGACTAGAGTATGCACTTCTGTTCTTACAATTTAACTTCTACATCTTTGATTGTATTTTCTATTTGGTCTGTTTTAATCCCGTTCCTCTCTTACTGACTTTTCTTCCATTTGACACCTTTTTTTTTCCCTTCACTCTTCAAGAATCCTGAATACACCACTGAAGAATCATTTGTATACACTGTCATTTTTATTTCCTATTTTACTTTTTGTTTTCCCCCCAATGAGATAGGGCAGGCAGTGTGCCGTGGTGGATATCAGTACAGTGCACCTCAGGTACACTGAAACGATTTGACTTCAACTTTTGTCATTTCTAGAATGTATTTTCTTGTCCTTAGCATTGAGCCATGACAGGAATTTGGCTAGATTTTGCCACATTTCTGAAGCACTGTGTAGCTAAGTGTTTCCAGAACATCTGATGCTACTGTTGTACTGTTCAGCAGCCTGCTGAAAGTCTGAGATATGAAGTAGATTATCTAAGACCCAAATACTGGCTTGTCTGAAAGTTTAGATAAAGATTGATTTAAATGTATATCCACTGTAAAAAGTGGTGGCACTGCAGAAAATGAAATTATAGGTTGCATTGTAGGTAAATTCTATGGTGTAATCACTTCAGATGAGTTTGAAGTGCAGTTTCCTATACTTGCTTCTGTATTCCTATTTTTCTGTTCCTTCCTATTTCTTAGATAAATTTGGATGAACTTTTCTATGCCTCATTGCTTTACCCTAGTAATTTCCTGAATTTCAAAAATGCCATTGAACATGTCTTTGTTAAAAATAATAATAAGCTATTAAGCTAGCTTATTCAACATGCTCAAGTCAAAAGATATGTACAATCATTACACTGCAGTGAATGAATGGATTTTGTAGGGAGGCAGCATGTTTATTGGAATTTGTTGAGCTCTACAGAATAAGCCAAGTTGAAGAAAAAATATATATTCAATGACTTTGAATTTATAAAATCTGAAGGGCTTCTTGATGAATGCAGAGGACGATTTTCTGTGATCTGTTTACAGCTTAGACCATTAGACAAAGATTGCCTGTAAATGTTAACATGAAAATTTCTGAGGCCTGACCCCTAATTCTGCTTCAGAAGGAGGTGGGAAAAGAGGCTAAGAAATTCTAACATGAATTCTATGTTTGATTTAAATGCCGGTCTATTTAGTCTTATTATTGCTCTGTTTCTGTAAAAATCCTTCCTTGCAACGACTGTGAAATTTCCCAATATTTATACCACATTATGGAAAACTTGTGGCCAGATTCTGATCGGAATGTGTCCCACACGTTACCAAGTTCCTATTAGTCCTGATGGACAGCCTAACAGCTGTGACTGGCAAGTGTCTGTTCCCCTGCATACTGTCTTCCAAACCAAAGAAGTGGCTTGAAAAGAAATTAATTTTGTCTGCTGACATAGGACTGTTGATAAAACCAGGAAATGAGTCAGGATCTTCAGAGAAACAGCTGAGCTTCTAGGTGCAGTGGAACATTTTTCCTTTTGCCACTGAGCAGCATTCCTTCCAGCTGTGGGAATGGGAGCTCATGCTCTCCACCTCAGAACCACAGTGGTGGAAGTGCTGTGCTCCCTGCATAATTTTGTGTTTTGCTTATATAAATGGAAAATGTGATGACGATTTATTTTTCTGAATTTGGATACAGGTATGCAGGATGCCAACTTCAGTGGCACATCCCCTGGCTACATACTGTAGCCTGATGATCATACATTGTAATGACCACTGCTTCCAAGTGCTTAATGGCATTTAACCAGTTAAAGGAGTGTGAAACTATATGTCTTACAATGCAAGTCTTTATGGAAAGATTAACACTTTTCTTGGATATTTATGAGATCTTGCTGAAGTCTTAGTAGCTTTCACATTTTAATGCATTTGCAAGGCTGAGCGTACACAGAGTAATTGGGGTATATGCAAAGGGACATTTAATCCTCCTGATTTCTTCAGATTGTTCCCTGTGCAGAAAAAAATAAAACATTTTGCCAAGTGAACTGCCCCTTTTCTCTTTGACTAACTGATCTTCCTTTCTTTTGTTATCTGGAAGTTAGGAAAACGTTTCTGTGATTTCACTGAATTTCCCTGGGAACATTTTCATGTTAAAGTGAATACAGCAGCTTTGCCTGAATATTTTTAATTTATGATGCTTGCATATTTAATAAATATTAAATATAAATATCTAGGTGAGTGCAATAACTTTATTTGGAATGTAGGTTCTGTCACTAGACAACGTTTTGATTTTCACATGACTATAATAGTAACTACCTTTACTAAAGTTGCAAATAAAGAGTTTGTTAAAAGTGAGTCTATGTAAATATTAAATATTAAGCTTTCTACTCTTTGCTTCATAAAGTACAGTGTTTATTGTGACAGTATTTTATTCTTTGCTTTTCTGGTTTTAGGGACATTTTTAATGTTTCAGCAATATTTTATTCTCAAAATTCTTCAAGAAGGTACAGTTATTTAAAAAGCAGTATTCGACTACAAGTCAGGCAAATTAAAATATCAATTATCTCTCAACAGATTTTACCTGATTAGTGGTGGAGTTCCTTTCATTATATGTGGGATTACAGCAGCAACCAATATCAATAATTATGGGATTGAAGGCAATGCACCATAGTAAGTATAAACTATTATCATAAAACTTTTAAGGAAAACATTTTCTTATGCCAATAAATGTAACTGACTTCATAAAGGGTAAGGAATTTGGGATGATATTTGTTATGAAATTTTAATAAATATTAGCTGTGAGAGAGCAATGTCTTAATCTGGGGCTTGCTACTTCACCTCTACTGACTTGACTCCATTACTGGCAATACAGTCATTTTCATTTACAAAATTACTCTTCATTTACATCTGAATGAGTGAAAGGATATTAAAAATACCTAATGGATACCATATTTAATGGAGCTATTAGTTAATTAAATATTTTCATTTCATTATCTACCTTGAATTGATATCCTTTGGGTATCAGTTTATGCGAAATTATATCAATTATGTGAAAAAAAGGACAAGTATAAATCTCTAACCCACCTTCTCCATCCCCATTCTGCCATTAAAAACCAAATATTTTGGATTTTCACCACCTGGAAACATTTCAGTCACAAAGTCTTGCAATCCTGACATAGTTCTCTCATGTCTAGTGAGTTAGTGTTCAGTAGACCTCTACAAGCTCTCCAGGCATCACATTGTTATTAATTCTTGGCATGAAGCATGAGATATCAGTAAACTACAATAAGTCTTTCCATGCAAACGTAGCAGAAAGTTAATTAGACTGCAAAGTTAAATACTGTGTGTAACAGATCAGCATGGCAAGGACTGGCACACTAATGGATATTTTAGTACTCTGGCAGCACTAGTACTCTGGAGGACATCACTCTTAGTTACTGCTTTGAGCATCTATTGAAACACACTTGAAACTGGTTATGTTCTGGGCATGAAAAGTGGCAACCAAGGAGAATGGTTCAAGCATCTGCCTCCTTAAAGCCATTTTTATAGGTAATTGAAATTTAGATTCTGGTAAGAAATCAGTGCATACCATGGCTAACTGGTTGGTCTGCCTAGGGCCCAACTCATATTCATATAGTTCTTCAAATTTATCCAATTAAACAGTCCCTTATAATCAACAGTATATTATAAGACTGTTATTTATGTTAATAAATGTGAGATGTTTTTCATTCTGGTGCAGTGACAGAGGTTTTGCTTCTTTAATCATGTTAATATAGCAAATCAATACCTGGTACCCCAGTCTGTCCAGAAAACAAGGGACAGATGAAGGGTGGTTTTAAGACTGAGTGAAAAAACAGCTTCTAATTCGATGGCAGCATATCGAGTTACGTGCCTTACTCATTTTTTATAGTATTAGTACAGTAAATGTAGATGCACAAACTTGAACTTTTTTTACACAACTGATTTTTTAAGTGATCCACAATGAGATTCTACTTGAAATAAGGGCATCCCAAGAGACCGTTCCACTGGGGAGCATTCCATTCTCCACTTTGCATCAAATATGCGGCATTGAAATGTACTTCAAATATGCATGTAGCTTTGTGTTCTCTGCTTCCCCAATTAAATATAGGTGGTAACTTTTCACAGATATCTTTCAGGGAATCTTTTCATTTGCCTGTCTGACAGCAAATTATATACTGTTCAGAGTGTTTCTAAGTTCCTTAATATGTGTATGTATGCTTTTGTTTAAGTTTCAGATTTCAAAAATTCAAAGTCATTATTCTGAAGTTTCTTGTGATAATACCCAGTGGCACTGTCTCTATTTAGCTGAGAAGTTCTCAGCCTGGGAGAAAAAGTCATTGTGCTCTTTTTATAGTAACTTGTAGATAATTCCTGGCTTGACAAGAATGTGATACCAGAAGCTTCCTCACTGGAATTGAAGGGACTGCAACTAATCACGCATGCCTAAATGAGTATGAAGTGTCACACAGTGTCACTTTTAGAGCTGGAATGGATAATGACATATCACCTGGTCTGTCTTTCTGACCCAGTGGGAAATTAGCTATATCCAAACCATTCCTGACAGTTATTTATCTGAGGTGCTCCCATAATGGATAGACCACACTTCATTTCAACAGCTTATTATCCTAATTGTCCTAACAGCTAGGAAACTTTTCAAAAAATCTAATCTAAACTTTTCTTGCTGCAGTTTAAGCCCATTACTTCCTGTCCTAGTCCAAGAGATAAGGAAAGTAACATTCCTCTTTCCAGAAATCCATGCAATACCTAAAGTATAAGAACCTAATAACAACTGTACTAGACTATACTGCCAGCTCAGTTCCCTATCTGTAACCAGGGCTAAAAGCAGATCATAGAAAAGAGTCAAAACTAGGCAAATATACCTTCTCCCTCTGACCCATGTTCTCCCAGTTTCCATCTAGGATTTCATCAGCCAGAAGCGTTTTTTCCCCCATGTGTGTTTGATCAGGTCCTTCATCCTCAAGACAGTCCTGTTAGACTCATACTGGCCTGTGAACTACTTTAAGCTGCTCTAGAACAGTTATGGTTATATTATTTAAAGCCTAGAAAACCATTGTGGTCATGCTACAATGATATTATGCTACCAACGTATCATAAAGAGACTATCAGGTTCCTTAATTTTTCTGAGGACATTCAGATTGATGTAAGTTAACTCCTAGGAACTTTGGAAACAGTGCAGAATTCGGAAATGGGATATATCTTTTGAGCCCACTCACTGCAGAAAGGGGTGACTGTCCAACTGAAAGTCTTTTTGCAGCCTCTCTTGGTACTCAGGATGTTCTCTGGCAAGAAGAAAATTCTGTAAGAACAATCTTCAGGCTTAAGAATTCATATCAATGTTTGTTGATACAAACCATTGAAATCTGTTCATTTCTATTGCTCACATAGACTCTATAAACTATGCCTCATTTGCTTTTTAATCAAAGTATTAGTGCTGACATTTTTAATACTAAAAAAAGGGTTTATATAAATGGTCTTATACTTCACTGCAATTTCAGAGTCTAAACTGATCTACATTTCTTGGAAAATTTCAGTTTTAATAATCTGTAATTTATATTGGACATTTTATTCCATTAAAAATAAGAAAGTGATGCCTCAGCTTAATTGATGTTAGACACACTCTCTTTTCTCCACAACAAGCATATCTGAACTTCTGAGATAATGTTGTGTCATACTAATCAGACATCAGTCAGTTGTCCATCACATCTGATGTGGGCTCTAAAATGTTCTTGACTCTCTTTTTTTGTTGTTTTCAGTTGCTGGATGGCGTGGGAGCCCAGTCTCGGTGCTTTCTATGGGCCAGTAGCATTCATTGTGCTTGTCACCTGTGTTTACTTCCTCTGCACATACGTGCAACTGAAGCGCCATCCTGAACGCAAGTATGAGTTAAAGGAAAAGACGGAAGATCCACAGAGAATACCAAGTACTGATGTGGGCCATGGTCATATTACAGACTCTGTGTCCGTTCCCCAGGCAACCTGCCCCATGATTTCTTCTTCCTTATTGGAAAATGAGCATTCATTCAAGGCTCAGCTTCGAGCCGCAGCATTCACTTTGTTCCTGTTTACTGCCACTTGGACCTTTGGAGCACTTGCAGTATCTCAAGGTCATTTCTTGGATATGATATTTAGCTGTCTTTATGGAGCCTTCTGTGTGACCTTGGGGCTTTTCATCCTGATCCATCACTGTGCAAAGCGAGATGATGTATGGCATTGCTGGTGGTCCTGTTGCCCATCCAAAAGAAACACCTATTCCGTCCAAGTTAATGTGCGCCCAAAGGTTAATGTCAATGGTGACACTCAAGTTCATGCACCTTGTCTTCAGGAATCACCATGTCCCAACAAATCAGCTGTGTTTAATCATCCGGCAGCCAGCCACTGCAAACTCACTAACCTACAAGCGGTTCAAAACCACGTTAACTGCCTTTCCCCTGTGACACCCTGTTGTGCAAAGATGCACTGCGATCAGCTACTTGATGACGAAGCTCACATTCATGTCCACAATGAGGGAACCTTCAGACCCAATATGCACATTCACAGATGTCTGAAAAGCAGAACTAAGCCACGTTACTTCAGTCGGCATAGGTCTGCAGGTGAAAGAGAGTATGCCTATCACATCCCTTCGAGTATTGATGGCAGCATCCACAGTTCACATACAGACAGTCCCCACAGTACACACGATAGCCAGTCAGGTCACAGACGGGCCTGCTGCTCAAAAAGTGATCCATATCCTACTGTCAACCAGCCCGAAAGTAGCGACGCAAGTACTGTAATATATAGTTGTGCTAAAATGCCAGACAGTGACACTGTGCACCATCCAGCTCATTTTGAAATGCACCCACGGACACAGTCATTGCCATTTAATACGACGAATCACAATGGAATTCTCAAGGGAAACGTGCATGAAGCCATGATATACAGCTCAGATAGTACAGGAAATATCAAAACTGGGCCTTGGAAAAATGAAACTACTGTGTAGTTCATGGGCCATCATGATGTGGTTTTTGCCCTAAACCATCATTATCTTTGTTTTTATTCAAAAATAAATAATATTATGTATTTGTGTAGCTCATCAGTAAATTGTACAGCTTTTCATCTTTATTTTCTTTTTCGTAATAAGAGTCTAAAAAAGAGGGATAGTGACAGTTTTAAAGTGAAGTTATTTTTAAAAGAAAGTTATAAAATTATTCCGAAAGATAATGAGAAAATGAAGTCTAGACAATTGAATATGAGGCAATATCCTTTTGTTACAGAACAACGTTTCTTTAGAAACACATCATTTACATTCATTGTTTTCACTTTTGTTTCGTAGTATCTTCAGACACTTTTTATAAGCATATCAGCATCTTAAACTTTTACTTATTTATTTTTGTAGCAAAATATTATTACTGTGCCATGGATTTTAATCAGAAGTGGCTATGGTAGAAATGATAAACAGGATTTTATAAAATTGCAGCTTTTTAGATCTACAAAAGTGATACTGCCTCTAAGATCTTCTGTAGCATATGGCCTGTAAAGTCATGTAATGTACAGTCTCTGTTCTGTCCTTTTTCTTGTTGGAGAGAAGTGCTAGGTAATGTCTCTGTTACATCTTTGGTGCTGTATTGGTTGTATTTTGCATGACATATGTCAGGATATACCATTTGCTGTTTTCTAGTGTTACATGTGTTAAAAAAGAACAAAAAAAGTGTTGTACAAGGCTGTGAAAAACCCTATTGATATTAATCTAGAGCATTATGAATCTACAGGAAAAAGAATCACTCTGCACTAGTTTAAGTGGCACAATCCTTTGTATAAGGTTATATGATAGCTTTGATAAGGGTCCACTCTAATGTCTTTACAGAGCATGCACTACTCATTGTATGTGACACTGTGCGGTGTAATAGCAACTGTCTCAGCAAGTTTTACACTTGTTTGTAAAGTATGCCTTTTGAGCAAATCTGTAAGCTGTTCCATGATAACCTTTCCACATCTGTTAAGGTAGAGCATTTTTACCATTAACTCTTTGAGGACTACAGTTATTTTCTTAAATTATCTTATTCTAGTTCAGAGACTCTGTATATATGATATTGTCTGTTTAGTTACATGATCAACGTAGTCCAGAGTTGTCAGGAAAGAGAAAGTTCAGTAATTTTCAAAAAAACCACCTTCTTAGAGTCCATCTGTTAATTTCACCACTTGCTTTCTGAAAACCCATTTCCTTCCCTAGCAAATTTCATATTGTCTTCATCCTTTAATGCAAATTTGACCTTCTGAGAAGTTCTTTATGCTCATGATTTCTGCTGAATTGTAGAGCATTCCATTCTCTAATTAACAAGGCTCTTGGCAAGAAATTTTTTCATGTTTCCATGAACATCTGGACACAAAGCATCAACTCACAGTACAGAACTGCATCATAATTATCCCTATATGAAATAAAACCACTTCTTACAAATGGGAAGGGTGCAGAATAATAATAGATTGCAGAAAGTGAATGGGAGCATAGAGCTGTGAGAAAAATGTCTACAGTGGAAAGTGAACAGTGCATCCAGAAATGAGAGAAAAAGCACAATTCTGTATGGCCACATGAGAAAGTTTGCTGTGGTGTCTTAACACAGACTTATGTAATTGCTGTAGAGAGGAAGTAGAAAATTCTTTTGAGAGATCATCAGTCTGTGATTCTCTGTGTATATGTGGCAGAAATCTTAACATACTTCAGCCCATTATTTTTCTGTTATTAGTAGTTTATTAGACTCTACCTTTTTGTTTTTTAATATGTAGGAATACATTTCTTAATAGTGTACATAAAGATGACAATTATAATTGTTAGAATGTTATAAACACATGTAAGTCAGATGAATGTGTTCTGCAGTGTTGCAGGTGGGAATTAGTACTCAAAGGGTTAATGCTCAGTATCTGAGTGCAAGAAATCTTGTTTTTCTGTATTTTTGTAAATTTGAAATATATATTGTAAACTCTAGCAGTGCAATGTATCCATCTCAGATTGTGTATTTTTAAAAGGTGAGCAAGAAGAATGCACTAGGTGGTTGTCAAGTTTTAAGCCAATATTCAACAGTTTCATGACTGCTTCTTTAGTTAATACAACAAAAACCCCCAACACCTGAGCTTTATTATGTATATGCTGTATATGCTTGAACTGTCTCTAATCTAAAATACAGTATTTTTCTTTGTTTGCATAACGAAATATTTTCTGTTTCAGAATTATTTTCTTTTACTATTACTTTTACTCATTCCACATAGACAGTGAGCCCTGAACAAGCATAGACATAATGTGAAATACCATTCTCTGTGTCTCAGCACTATGTATATGTATACTATGTAATAGCAAAATCCTAGGAGGTCTGTAGACCATTATGCAAAATACTACACACACACATACACACACACACACACACATGCACGCACACACAGAGCCAAGTGAAATACTCTGCAAGAATCCACTCAGTAAGCTTCTTTATTTAGCTTGTGTTTTAATCACCTCTGTTATTTTGTCTGAGAGGCCAATTCGAGCTTCATTATGGCTTACAAAGAAGTAAATAGGTGCTGCTTTCCACAGAATATCTTATGTGATAAAACTCTCTGGAATTTAATAGTAAAATATTAAAACACTTTTCTTATTGTGTTAAAAAGTAATTTAGTGAATATTTCAGGGCTAATTGGAAGAGATGTGTTATGCAATAATCTGTTTGCATATTATTTTTTCAGAAAATATACAGTATATCTACAGAGTAGGAGACATGATATTAAATAAATATAAAAATGTTTTGTAACATCAAATTTGACCAAACTGCTCTTTGTGCTTTTGACTTTTTTTTTCCCCTTAAGATAAATGAGATAATTTCAGTGCTTTGGAAGTCTCGTTTTGATTTATTGTGGGATTTTGGTCAGTTACAGTCAGTGAGCCGTTACTACTTTCCCTGATTTTCTTCTCCATAAAAATAAAGTCAGTGAAATAACCAGAGTATAAGAGATATATTGTCCGAATAAATTCCTCATGGACATACACACGTGACATGTTTCAAAGTCAGCTTTAGTTTTGGTGATTAATGGATGACATAGAAATGACTGGACAGATTTTATTGTTCACTTTCTGTCTGAGGCTAAGCAAGAGAAATTTCATTTAAAAAAAAAAAGGTAATTTTTGGGGAATGATGCAATTAACAGAAATCTGAGGAGTTATTATTACAGTATTACCAGGATATGCTTTTGCTGTAGTGTTGTTCTCTGCATATAGAAATTCCAGGTTTTGTGACCAAATTTGAAGTCACATAGACTGATTACAAGAAGAATTCCTACCCAGCCTCATATAAAGAATTTCAGTGTAAATATAAAACATACATTTTTGCACATTATGTTTGATCCCATGTGTTGTTATCAGGAAGTCTGTTGATTATATCTGCACTAATATGACTGAGCAGTCACTGTCAGTGGCCATAAACAGCTGTTCTCCTTCACCACACAGCTGCCTGCCAGCTACCCTATGGGCACTGCATCCAGATGTTAACCCACCAAGGGAGCCTTCAGTGCAGCTATAAAGCATTCTTCCTGTCTAAACCAAAAGCAAGTCTGTGCTTAAAGCAAAGTCAAGGCCACCTTTGATAGACAACACAGGCAATTGGGCAGCCTCCACTTGAATACTAAAGGCTGAAGGCAGATAAGTGTAATAGAAGTGGCTTTAATCAGTTTATGTTCTCCTGCCTCCATCTCTCTGTCAAAAGTACCTGCCTAGTAGGTCTGCTGCCTGCAGACATCTGCCAAATCCAAACAAATTCAGGCAAAATGAGTCAGTACCTAAAATTCCTGGTTAGCTGAAATGAGTGAAACAGCACAACCTAGTTAGTGATCAAAAAGCCCAAGTTGGAGCAAACCTCTTTGAATGTTCTGTCACAAAGCTGTCAGGGTCATCACATATGGGGACATTGGTCAAAACATCCTGGATACCTGAAGATCTGAAATTGCTCTTGTGCAGACGCTATTAAGGCTTACAAAGCTGATTTCGACTCCACAAATTTGGAGGTAACTTTTGCTGCAAATTAGTTTGCCTTTGTACAATGAAGAGATTATCTGACATTTCATGATTTGGGAAAAAGAAAGCTGCCATCAGGATGGTACTGTTTTTGTCATAAGATCTTCTTTGCATGGAAACAACAGAAAGGAGACCACCTGTACTGCCACTGAGTTTTTGTTGCCTATGAAAAGAAATGTCAGGCTGATAAAGACATTGGCAGCTCAGCAGTTTCCTTACCAGAACATAAATTCAAGTTCCCCTACCAGCATCCTCCAATTTGGAAAGAAGCTGTAGAATGCATCTGGATTAATCAGAACTCATTGACTGAGTTTAAAGGCTGGCTGGCTGACTTCAGTTATGCAATTTCAGTAGTTACTTGGTGCTCTAAGCGGCTTTTACTTGTGTAGTTAACTCTGCAAGTAAGGGAGCTTTGGGTTGATTGTTTGGGGGGGTTTTGCTGGGCACAGTTGACGATTTGCTAATTAGCAGTTGAATTGCTAAGGAGAAAATTTACTTTACAAATTACCTTGGCAACATAAACCATGGCTTTTTGTTCCCTGCTACTAGGTCTGTGAAGGTGCAAGTGAATCCCCATTTCTTTACCTGACCTATCTATTACCTGAGATTTTTCAGGAGCCAAACAAGCATCAGTGAATTCTGCATTATAGAGCTCACTTCTCTTCAAGGAGGGTTGAAATTTGGTTTGCAAGCTCTAGAGTAATTCAACCTCAAATAAATATCCTGCCTTGAAGTAGTGCAGCTGGCCATGCCTCAGAGGTAAGGGGTTCTTTGTAAACATGGTGTCTGTATACCCCATAGGTACTGCTGTCTCTTTGCATTTTGATCTATTTGTACTCTCTAGTGCCTTGCAGTCTGAACAACAAAATGACTGACTGTTCCCATCAGCCCATCACTCTGCTCCAGCTGTTCGCCTTAACCTGCATCACACTGTCAGGCAAGATTCTCCAGCATAGTTAGTGTTTTCATTCATTCATTTGTTTGTTTGTTTCCCAGGTACTCAATAACACCTGAGGAAGGCAGCAGGAGGAACTTATTTGGGAAGTAGGGGGAATTTCTGGGAGAAGAGAAAGTAATAAAGCACATTATTCATATTCTTCTCACACTAGTTTCTTTTGTTAGCTCATTTGTTACCGAACTGTAAGCAGTTACAGTCGCTTATTCCCTGATTCTTTTCATTGCAAGACCTTGTTCTCTACTAATTAGAACATAGCTGAAAGTTAACCATTTAGCTTGATTTATGCCCTCAGCAATTGCTGCCCTCAGATGGATGATTTTACAGAGTTCAGCCAAAAAGGCTGCAATGTTTTCAGCAAAGAGGCTTGACGAAAGTATCTGTCCACGATGGCACCTGTCAGTTATTTTATACTAGTTCTGTCTTCGAGGCCCATTATTTGAAACGTTTAGGAAATATGGCTATTATAAGAAAATTCTCCTGTCTTCTTAGGGTATGTATGAGCTGACTGGGACCACACTCAGTGATCACGTGCTGCTGCAAGCCCTAGGGGCTCTGAAGGACCAGCCCTATAAATTCTTTACTTCAGCTGCCTTCAGTTAGGATTGGAATGGAAAGTGAGGGAGCTTGATTGTCATGTTCTCTGATAAATTCTCCAGATTGCCTACCCCTTATAGACACCATGATAGAATGGAGGAGGGAACTGACTAATTTGTATGAGGAGGGGCAAATGCTGACCTAGAGGAAACCAAAAAGGGACTGAGCTTCTAGCATTGGATTGAGTTGAATGGAGCAAGCTGACCAGGAGACAGTTTGGTGTGAGTTGGGAGCTGCAACAACATAGCTTGGGGACTAATTTGAAACTGGGAAGGAAAGGAGGATCATAAAACTGAAAAAGGACTTGGAGGCTGAAAACAAACTGGGACCAAATTGGTCATTGGGGAGAAGGGGGAGTAGGGTGAAAAAATTATGTTTATGAGTCTTTCCAGGTTGAGTACGAAAACCAAGCTTTGTGCTTCCTCTGTAGTCAGTAAATATCTGAAAACTTACTAGCAAAATGCTATTTACTTATAATGTTGGTCATCATACAAAATGACAGTGTATTAGTGCTGACAGCTATTCCATGAATGTGTCAGAAAGCTGTGTATTGAATCACAGATGCTCAAAGCTGTTGATTAACCAGATATTTCATGTCCCATGTAATAGAATTTCTGTATTTTTAAAAATATTTTTTAAAAAATTCTTTCAAAATCCAGGAACTATCACAAAAAAAAGACAACTGATTTCAAACAGTGTGAATGAAGCTGAAAGTCAAACACACCAAACTGAGGAACTGTTAGAATTAAGGCTGCCTTTAGAACTTTCATTCACAGCTTCAGTCTGTCTTTTGATGTTGTTTTTCACTATTTGAGTTCATGCTGCTTTCTAACACTTTAGCTTTGATGCTGCACATTTACTGCTCTTTAAATGTGTGGGTTTGTGTACAACTAGAGCTAAGCCAGTCGTTTCACTTTCTATCTTTTTTCCATGTGTTTTTTCTGGAACTTTTAAGAAAGGGCTTCTTTGAAGAATGAAGTCCCGCTTTTCAACCCTTCCCTGTCCTGGGTACTAGAATGGGAGAACTGGATTGAAAGAGCAGGCTTCTCCCTGCCCTGGCAGTCTGCAGGAAGCCTGTACCTTAACACTGATAATTCATGTTGACATATGGGCTGCCTGTAAATCCCATCTTCCCTGCAATGTAGCTTATTCTGGAAAGCCTCCTATGTTGTAGATAACTGTGGCTGCTGAGAAGGGCATCACATGCCCTGTCCCTCCAAACCGCAGGATGTGCCAGCTTTGGCTGATGGGAGATGGACATGCTTTTGTCTCTGGCACCGTGCCTCCTCCAGCCAACAGCTGGCTAACCTTGCACACCAGGAGAGGCTCAGTGCAAATGTGAGGTTTAGCCCCTGTCAGTATACGAAGGTCATTCTGCTGTGAGCTTCAGGAAGGTCCCTTCCCTTCAAAAAGCCACACTTCATTGCTAACCCAGAGCCCATTGCCCTGGCCAGAAGCTGGAAAGCCCCAGTCCCCTTGACAAGATAGTATAAGAGTGCAACATCAGTATGGAGAGGTCACTTCTCTCTATCTAGAATAAAACGTATTGAAACTTTCTCTGTGTTCGTATATATGAGGAAAAAAAGCAGGGAGGAGAGAGTTAAATGACCGGATAATCTCTTCTAGGATAATAAAGAGAATAGTTTACATGCTGCAACAAAAAAAACCAAACCCCCAGCCATTCTGAGTCAGTATGGAAGCCTTAATTCTAGCATTATAACAATGTTGTATTCCACCTGACAGCACAGCACAAGCAACGTGACACACAGTCAAGGGCTATAGTACATTGAAAGTAACTACACTTCACCCACAATGCTTTTCCCTTGAGTAAAAAGGAGTTCTATGCAGTTGTATTGTGGAAATATTTTCTGCATCTTTTGATACATTGGTGGACTGTTTCAGATTAAGGACCCATTTAGTGTGAACATGCACTTAAAATGTTTTTGTAATACTGAGGTGAAAAGAGGGAAAGTTACTTTTTTTTAATTACACAAAAAGTCAATCATCAGTGTTACACTGAGATGTTATTTTCCTTCAGTATGTAGCTAACAAAAAGCCAGGGAGCTGCACCAAGAGTGAAAAGTAACCATGGAAAGCAGAAAAAATCCTCTTACTATCAACAGGTCTGAACTTTACCTGTAAGGGAATGATTTCGGATCATGCAATCTGCTTCATTAGCCCATTCATCTTCTCAGTGTGTTATTGAGGTTCAGCTTGCTTAACAAAACCAAGGAGATAAGAATATGCCAATCAAATTTGGAATAACTTGAACAGTCTGTTGTGTAAGTGGCTTACCTATTTCATTGTAGGTTGATATGGGGAAACTGCTGATAGAGACAAAACAGGTTATGATTTTAAAGGCCCTGGAGCTGTAGGATGAAAAATCTTTAGCAAAAGTCCTTTTACTCAGACAAAGTAACATTAAAATATCTTATGTAGGAAATAGGGAGGTTTGAATTTAAATCAGTGAAATGATGAAAGAGACCGACAAAGAGGCATTTTGAACAGATCAGCACGGGCTTTCCTTCCTTAGGTAACCTCTACTGGATGTAAGGAAATGTTTAATTTATGCAGTCCTTAGTCAAACTTTTCTCAGTTTAGAGCAATAAGATGTAGAGTTGAAATTACAGGCATGGTCTTAGATTTAAGTGCACAGTGAATAGAAAAGGCCCAGCATATAGTTTAGAATCTAATCTGAAAACTGACAAACTGCAGGCCTCATTAAATGGAGGCTTTCTGTCGTAGCATGGGATCATCAACAAAGGGAGGAAAAGTGAGTTGAAATGCAGGACAAATGGTATAAAGGGGAGGAGGGTGTTGTGATAGATAATTGAATGAGCACAAGTGCCTGCTGAAATGGTGTGAGCATAAGAGTAACCACAAGTCCTGGATGAATAAAGGAGCTTATTGAGCAGGACTGCACCAGTGAGCCTATTTCTGTTGTGATGGTCATTCAGAGGGGATGCGAAAAGATTAGATGATATTTGGGCAGTAGCCTCAAAGACAAGCTGAAAACTGGAAAGAGGCTTCAAGGCATGTAATGTGTTCAGATTGTGGAGAGAAGGAAAAGAGAAAAAACAAATTGAGCAATTCGATCACTCTCCACAGGTTACCTGTATGGGCAGAAACTACTTTGCAGTAGGTTCTTTAATCTAACAGCAAAGATATGAAAAGATCCAGTGATTAGGCGGTAAAAGTAGCACTTCCCATTTAACCCGCAAAAGTAATTAACTTCATAACAATTCCTTAGTGATATGGTATGTTGAACATTTTTACTCAAGAGAGCATATCTTTCAGCAATGTATTTTTCCCTTCAAACACAAATTTTTGACCTTGGTGCTATAAGAACTACAGGGTAAAATTTTCCAGACAGTTTACATTATATTTGATGTTCAGTAGACTTAGCCTCAAAAAAGTCCTCCTTTCAGATGGGTATTGTAGAGGTGAGGTGGAATAGAAAGGACAATGTTTCAACCCGCCTATGGAGAACCTGGTAAATTGGGTTGCACTCCAACACCCTTGACTTTGGCCTTTGTGTCACTGTTCAGTTTAATTGCTATTTTAATGCTTATGATTCAAGGTTCTTTGTAAACTGTATAATTGAATGGAAAATCTTTATATTGTGCAACATAATAAATCTTAGTTACTGTTTATAATTAAAAACTCCCTTAACTTCTGACTAAAACCACAATGGTACTTCTTTAACTAGATTTTATCAATATGTGCTGTAACAGTCTGCATTAAATCAAACTCTTCCTTATCTACCCTCTAGCCCATTATGACCAAACTTGGAGCTGTATTAAGAATTTGATGTTTCTAATTGAATTCCTTCCTTGCAAACTTCCCAGGGTGTTGGTGATAGTAGAATATATTCTTTATAATCTGTTTTTCTGTCTTTCCAGTAAAACTGGTAAAATAATTCCAGATTTCACATTTCCAGTAGTAGAGAAATTAAGGATCTCAGATGTTTCCCAAAACCTTATTCCAGTTTCTAGGTCCCAAATTTCATCTTCCTTATTCTGTATATTTACTTGATCTCAGTGTAAAATGATTGAGTCTTTAGTCTGTTGAGAACAAAGTTAAAGCAGTCATGTGCTAAGATCCTAATGTACTGCACGGAGAGCAGCATCTTCTGCGTGGAGATAGCCCTGATTTTGCAGTCCCAGAATTTGTACCTGTGCACATTTGTACTCCTCAAACTATGATGAACAGGATTTATGTTCCCGGACTGTGTTAAGAGATGGTCCTTTTTTTCCTCTTTCCAGCCTCATGCACAATAGTTTTTCTCATATCCTCCTGGTTTTTGTTATCTGACTTTGGCTTATACACTGAGTGGTCATGTTGCTGTTATTCTACTCACTTTTTCATATCTTTCTGGAAAGGCAGCTGAGGCTCAGTGCTGACCTCAGCTTACCTGACAGCCCCAGGTCTTGTGCTGACAGGGTAGGTCATGGCTGTGATCTGAAATGCTCTTTGCTGTCTTTTTCTCTCTGCTCCTAGATGTGGATTTGTGCAGGGAGATAATTAATCTGCAGTTCCCACACCGTCTCCATTTCTCCCACCTGCTGCAGCATGCTGGGTCCTCTGACAGGATCACTTGTGTCCTTTCTCAGGTATGTTGTGTAACTTCAGTGCCAGGCATCCACAGTGCCCTCTTCTTTACTTTTCCTTTCTGAAAATGTTTTTGCTGTGCAGCACATAGCTCTGCCTGATTTTCTGTATTATTTGTGGCAAAACTTCCACATATTGGAAGCTTGCTCTGATTATTGACCTGTGGCAAAGTGGATTGGAATGATTTCTGCTCTTTCTTTCAGTAATTATTTTATTTGCCTAGTAAACTACTGTACTGAAGCATAAGTACCACACCCAGTTTGGGAACGTCCTCTGCTGACATTGCCCAAAAGCACCAGTGTCTTGCTAATCTACCAGGAAGCATCATTTCTCTGCTAAGGCACCTGAATTCTTCATTTTCCACTCCTGTGGTCCCCCTTACACTTCTTGCTATATCTTGGTTTTCATTCTCCCTCTCACTCTTTGATCTGTGTGGTTCAGACATCATCCAGATGGTCTCCTCCTGAAGTGAGCCTGTTCTGGAAAAAGCCTCACTGTTGTCACTCACCAGAGAATGAAGCTGACCTGAAAAGACTGTGCAAAGCACAAAGGTTATTTTTCTTTCACCAGCACTTAGGAGTTATATAGCTCTACACTATACATATGTGTGTATATGTCTGTGCATGTGTATACAATTTGTATGTGTGGAGATATACAGACACACATAGAGAAATGAACTGTGGAGAATATTAGAGAGGTATCAACTGAGTGCTTGTTACTGCCTCCCTCTGATCATGCCCTCAGACTGTCTTGTAATCTTAAATATTATGAGTATTTGTAGTATTTCCTACTGGTTTTAAATGGAACATTAAATTTACTAAGTGTCACAGGTAATCCACCTCTGCATAAAAGAATTGAACCATTGAAAACCTCAGAAGGTTTTTCAGTGGCTATAATTGCTCTTCCACTTGCAAGTATCTCCACAGAGGTACAGGGAATTGCCACTTGTAAAATTAGTTATATTTTAAACACAATTTTGTATAAGCTAGACAAAAATGACCTTTTATGTATTTCTGATATGTATTAGCAAAACTTTAAATTCCTTTAAACAAAATTCTCTTCAATGGAAATGTCTTGATTTATAAGAAAAAAATACTACTGTGCAATATTTCTACAGAGTTGAAGCCACGTGGTTTTAATTCAAATTGCTTCAGAAATATAGTTTACAAATGGAAATTCCCCCATAAACCATTTGATATTGGTGAGTTTCTCCAGTTAAGAGTTAAATGAGTCAGACCACGGTCTATCTAGTCATAACAATTAGAGGAAGAAATCATTAATAATTTAATTTAATTATAATCACTCTTTTGACTGGGGCTGGTGTAGAAGATTGCAAATAGGAAACGCTTGCATAATTATTATTCTGAAGATCATTCAGGACAAATAAAAGTCTGAAAAAGATGTTAAATCTCTTAAAGGACTTATTTTAATTATTTTAAAGTCATACATTAATTAAGGTGTTTACTTATTAATCCTTGGAAATTGAATTCTGTACTCAGAATAAGTGCTGTAATTTTCTTGATAACTAAGTGCTGTGTTTCTCATACATAAAAGAGGTTGAATTGCTCAACCTTAACTTTAGAATTTTCTATAATAACTTGAGGGATACTGACAATTAACTCACTCAGCAACTTCTCTATGCCTCTAGCAAGTTTTGTGGCTCTAACATCTCTCTGTTTAGAAATCTTGTTGGCCTAATTTTTTGGGGTCATTTACCAGTCATTGTCTGCTGCTTCATTTCTTGCTGGCCTAATTTATCCATCTGGAATTGAAGCAGAATGTAGGCAGAATTGATTCTATGGCTGCAGTTTCATGTCAGCTATCATAACAATATGAAGTTGACATTTGTGGCCACTCCGGAGAATCCCCTTCTTGCAGACCTAAAGGGACAGGGGTGTTGACTATTCTTACTGCTTTCTTTTTCTCATGCTGGCCCTTTGAATGTAGGAAGTAGACTTCACAGACCTTCTTACACATCCGTAGCTCTCCTTGGAATATCTTTATGGGTCAGAGTTTTAGTTATACTCCTGGTTTTATGCTCATGAAAAACATTTTAAAAGCCTGAAACTCAGGCTACAAGTTCATGATTCTGTTCTTTACGTCCTGTGTGCACTACAGTCCTCTTCTCACTCCTCTCTTGGGTCACCCATATAAAACCCACACTAAGCTCTTCATCCTCAAGCAGAGAATCAGCACTATTTAAAAATAGGTGATTTTGGTCCAAATATTTTTTTATAGAAAAAAAATGTTTTGAGGTACATGGAACATTGTAAGCAGATTAAAAAGGAGGCATGAAAGAAATTAGGTTGTTTAGATTAAGGCAATGAATATTATAATATATTCACAAGCTTTTTCAGGCTTTTCGATCCTTACAGGTCCCTTATAGCCAGAAGAAGTACACATTGTCTTCTGTGTTGCAGCGCCCAGGGAAAAACAACAATTCTGCTTCTTCAGCAGAAATACAGCAATCTCACTGCAGATGACAAAATACAAAGCCACAGTTCTGCAACAGCAAGCTGTGGAGCAGCCTGGAAGGGCACTGTCTCGGGAAAGTGAGAGGCACCTTCCAGGCTCTGCTTTGCTTTGCTTTACTTTTCTTTGCTCCCTCCCACCCCCTGACTGGCCATGCAGTTTGTGAGAACTCTCACTGGACCAGCTGGAGCAGATTTAATTTTCACATGGGAAGTAAAATATTGGGTATCATTTTACCATTTTGCTGTAGCATAGCAATTATTATTCACTATATCACGTTTCTCCATCTTAGAGACAAACCCCTGCATTGTGTTTGTAACCACGAAGTGCTGAGTATTGGTGGCTGAAGCCATTTCTCTCTCACCCAGCTGGTATCTTCTCCCCCCCAGCTGGTATCTTCTCCCACACTGTGTTTTGTGTGGGTTATTAGAAGTTTCTTCTCAGAGAACTTTAACAGTTCAGTGGGGTGACTCTGGCCTTGGTGGGTTGCCCATTTTTAGCAGGTAGATGTTGTCCTCTCAGCTACAAACACAACAGTCACCTGACTAGTGGTTGTTCCTTGGCTGCTGCAGAAACTGGTGGATGGCACCCAGTTTGTTATGGCCTTTCAATTCTAGTGACATGTAAGGTCTGGGCAGATGTTGGCTGCAAAAACAATTTACCTGTATTTGATTTAGTCCGCTGTTTATTCATGAAAACCTTCTAGAGAAGTCTGGATAAGTGTTTCAGTTCTGAAGTCTGTTAAAGCCCTTCTAAATTTCCTAAACATACATTTGTCATTGATTTAAAGTTAACAGATCTGTTGTCTGCAGCACCTTCTCAAACTGTCTCTATCCTAAGGAGCAATCATGTGTTTGTGAAATTCAGTTGCTAAATAAAAGATTAAAGCTTCAGACTTGATTGCAGCTGTTAGCACCCTTTCAAAGGCAGTAAGTAAGTAATTGCCCTAAGGTAATTTACCTTTTTATACTGTTGGACATAGAATACATAGAATTTCTCTGAATGCCCATCTGAAATAGCTCTTCTTAGCTACAGAGTCATTTATTGCACCTGTGATTATTGGAGTTATTGAGAAGGTCTATTTTTCCCACATTAGACCAAAAATGAAACATTTATTTTGACACATTGGGCTACAGCCATCTGTGCCCTAGCATCAAAACACTTTTTTAATGTTCTATTTCAGCTGTTCCAGTTGGCCTCAAACGAGCTTAAAATCTGGCAAAAATAGCACCAATGTTTAACTGTGCACAGAAGGTATTATTTATATGTCAGTAGCACATTGTTCACTTTCTAGGTCTTTAACAGCTGTATATAATAACATGATCCTGATAACATGCTAGTTTTCATGGAATGTCACATGGCTTAAGTACTGAGGGTCAGCAAATCACTTTATATTTTTCTCATGTATGCAAGGACAATGCATATGCATGGAATTTCAGCCTAAGACAGATGCTATATTATTTCATCAAAAATAGTAATGCACTTTCCTGGCATTTGTAGGAAAACTGATTTCTGTTAATCTGAGTCTTTTCTTCAAATATTGGGTGAACAGTTCCATTTAAATCTCTTTGTGTAGAGATATATGGTATGTAATATCCCCATGGGCAAGAACTAGGACTTGGCTCTCAGATGACCTAATTTTGAGGGAGACAATAAGACTACTCAATTGAGGTGCAGCTCATATCAGTGCCCAAGGCCACCCCTAAGCTTCATCGCACTCTATGTGATGGAAGGTCACCTTACTTCAGTGTCTGTAAACTGTAAAACAAACAAAAATATCAGCAGTGCAAAAGGCCTCTCAGAAACCTGTGTTTTAGATAGAGGCCATTTCTTTTTTTCAAAATCCTTTAGAATACTGTAATTGTAATTTTTAGTTTAATATAAAAGAGTACTGAAGACGATTTATTTTTCTAAACTCTAAAAATAATTGTGACAGTCAGCAAATAAAACCATAACAATCATTTGGCTGAATATTAGAAGAATATGAGATAAATCATCTAAGAAGTAATAACAAAATTAATGTGACAGCCCAAATATTTAACTTTTTTGTGGGTCTCAAATACTGCTAAAATCTTCCAATTCATAAACTAAATTTCAGATGCTACCCAATACGACTTTTTTTTCCATAAAACTAAGGGTACACATCAGCCTGTAGACACATTACTTGGGAGTTACAGGGAAAAAAATATCTTCAGGCAGATTTTTAGGTGAAAGGTACAAATCGCTCTCCTAGACAAATTGTGAAAGTTTATTCCCAGTTGTTGGTGCTGAAATGAAATCATTAGAGAAATAAGCACCTTTCAATTCAAACTTCCCTCACACTGTTGGGACAGTAGCCTGTGGGGGAAAAAAGATTTGTTCCTGTTCTGGAGTTGCTCAGCTACTCTCTCCTGTCATAAGCTACTGCCCTATAAAAGCCAGCAAGTGTCCAGTGTCCCATTCTCCTACTGGCCAATGCTCAAGTACTTCATTTCAGTAAAAACATTTTTTTTCAAGGAAAAGAGTAGACTTTATTAAAAAAGTTTAAGAAAAAAGAAATTATTCTCCCACTTTTAATGGATGTGAAGCAGTTTAAATGAGAAATTAATATTACAAAATTGAATTAATATGATTCAATAAGTGGTGAGTTGGGGGTCAAAATAGCAGCAGTGAGAACCAAAGGATGCTTTGTTCAACTGCAAGCTGAAAGCCATAACTTTCTCTGTCCTTAAAAAAATAGACATGTAAGCTCCCATTTTTGACTGCAGCGTTTAGTTATCCTTATTCCCTTTCCTGTCGTAATGTCTCATCATACTTACAGAGCACATATGTACATCCCTACATAGCACATATTATGACACTATTTTTTTTCCACATCTCAGTATTGTTCAGGAATCTTAGCAGAAGTGAGCAAAGAAGTCTATTTTTGAGACTGTCTAGGACTTCACTTTGATTATTCATAGATGAATCAGCATGTCGTCATCTCCTTAGGTCTAGACGTAAGAAAGGTATAATACCCAACCCCACGCAAGTCACAGCTGCAGTGAAAGCCCTTTATCTAAGCAGTATGAAAGCACAGTCACTCTGGAATCAGATGCAGGCTCAGAGGCAGTCAAGCAAGAGCAGTTCAGCTAAAGCACTGGGGAAGAAAAGAAAATGCTGGCCTGAAATATTGTGAAATATAAATAACAAGACCAGTTGGGGTTGCATAAGCATATGCTGAATGACACGTGAAAAAAATATCCTATAAAACACAAAAGGCTCTCTTTCCCCCAGAGGTAAAACCAATCATGGCAGTTTAGGACCTTTCTTGTTCTTTGTG
The DNA here is from genome assembly GCF_003945725.1 of Corapipo altera. Classification (NCBI taxonomy): domain Eukaryota; kingdom Metazoa; phylum Chordata; class Aves; order Passeriformes; family Pipridae; genus Corapipo; species Corapipo altera. The sequence continues at coordinate 4,098,523 of NW_020884896.1, read as the reverse complement.
ACTCCACTATATCTGCAAACACCATCTGCACTGACAAATTTTCGTCACATCAGTGTCATCACGAGAAAGGTGCATGGGCATCCAGCTATATTTATTTAGTCAGAAGCTTCAATATTTTCCTTTCTCAGTAAAACTCATCTGACATAAATGTAAGAGCTAAAGGCTCACTAGAGATTGTAGAGAAATGCAAATTTTATAGGAGATCAGATGTTATCTAAAACGTACTTGTTAACAATTCTTTCAAGTCCTTCAGGGCAGTTGGTGCACTTTAATAGAAGTTTCCACAGAAATCTGCAGACTTTGCAAGCTCATCCCTCAGTATTTTTCAGTGGAAAACCTCTGTATAGCCACCACATATATAATGGAATTCCCTGCAGTGTTGCCTAACTTACAATCTTTGGTCAGATTAATCTCTCAGGGGCAGAATTTTCTTCAGTGAAAACAATAGTATTTCAGTGACGTGAGTGAAATGCAAGATACTGGGATGATACATGGAAAAAAAGCTTATATTATTTAAAAATGAAATAATTTTTTTTTAAGTAAGAGACTAAATTATTGCTTCTACCTAGAAAAGATAACTATATGGTACATGTTACAAGAGGTGAAGGCACACAGATAAAGTTAATGGAGATCAGGGGAAGACTGTAAGTGTTAATAGGCTATAAAGAGCAAGTCTAACCATCTGATTTGCTCACCAAACACCTATATTACAGAATGACCTCACTGGTTTCTTACTCTGTGCAAAGTTCTCAAGTGCCTTGTCTGAGGTCTCTTTCTTATCCAAGCAGATTTAATACATCAATCTGCATGTGTAAGTTATGAAAAGTGTTCTGGATTTAAAGTAAAAATTCATTGCATCTTGTCTATTATTATAGTGAGATAAAACAGTTGGTAGCCTCACACCACAATGTTGGCACATGCAACATGTCTATCCAAATAAAATCAATGTGGTAATATCTGTCCAATCTGAGCCACATCAGGATAGAATATAAACAGAAATATATAAACATAGAGAGGTATTAGTGAGTAAATGGTAGTCAGTGTGGATATTTTTTAAATTTTCATGAAAACAGAGAGAGATGAGAGAATATCTGGAGAGAGACCAATTACAAATAACCCTGCATGCACATGCATAATTAACAGGATTCAAGAAGCAGTAATGATCATTCTTTTAACACAGCATAAGTCTGCCTAGAGAGGTGAACACATCAAAAAAACTCAGCATGAAATTTTTAAAAAATCTTTGACTAGTTGGGCTTTGGGGAGCTTGTCAGTTTATTAACATTACTTTAACCTAATTTTAATTTTGTTTAATGTGATTTCTTGTTCCATGAAGCTCTTTGAAAAAAATGTTGTTTATGCAAATAAACTACATGGAAAATTGGTTTTGTAACTAAATGACAGCTGACAGACTAGGCTGTAATAGTCAACTGGGAACTTCTAAAGCATGATTTGTTTACTCAGTAGTAAATTGCATAGCTATGATTATTAGAGACAGTAAATATCTTAATAGTGGCTATTTTAATTAACAGAGTCCTACGGCTGGATCTCGGTCCCCACTAAGACTGTTTTGTGCTGCTCCAGTGGCAGCAAAAATAGCTTTAATCCTTATTTCAGTACTTACCCTATTTAATATTTCAGAGGAGCTGGCATAATGAAGGTCAGATTTGTCCCATTCATTTCCTACCAAAACACTATTTCTTGCTTGACTGTTTGCACAAAGAATATTTCCTACTGTTTTTATCCTCACTGTTGGCTCTGACTTCTCTATTTACCTTCATCTGACTCCATAGGGTTTTTCTTCTACCAGGGATGCAAGTCCTTAAAGAACTCCCTCTTCTCCAGAATCTTATATTCTATTCCAGTGCCAGATCTTTGCAATTTTTAGAATTTATTTCTTCATTTGAATGTCAAGGTATTTTTGTCACAGAGTTCTACAGAATTTAAAAAAATCAACTGCAGCAGCAACAACAACAACAAAAAGCGAACACCCAACTCTATAGCTGATGCAAGATGTGTAAGTAATATAACAACTTTCTCACATTTCCTGCCAGAACAAGATTTTGCCTACTGACAACAATTTAAAATAGGACATTACAATGGAATTATGCAGCATCATAGGCATCAGTTTGATTTCCGAGAGCCTGGTATTCCCAGAGATGCCTTTATTAACTGATCAATATTTGATCATTGTGTTAAGGAAATCTGTGCAAACATCTGAGTCTCTGTTCTTCCTAACATCAAAGCCACTGCTGATTCAAACCTACATCATCCTAAAAACGCAGCTCCTGTACAGAGGGGGATGAAGAGAGACCAATTACAGAGACCATGGAAACCCTCAGAAGGTGAATTACCAGGGGATGGGAAGGAGGCCACCAGCTCTCTCCTCACATGAGTTATCTTATGAGTGAGTGATTCAAAGTGACTGACTTTGAATTTCAATATATTTTCTTCTTGTCCGCCTTTCTTTTTATCGTTTCACACCTATGGACCTCTCCTATTGGAAGGAACTGGGTGTTTGCTTTATAATCTGTTTTACTCCACCCCTGGCTTCTCAGAATGCCCCAGACAGTGGCACAAGTCAGTGAAGAACTGCAAGGAAAGAGTCATTTGAGGAATTTGAGGAAAAAAAGCTGGTGACAGCAATAATCAGGTGAGCAATACCTTAAATGAAATATCCCTAATCTAGCTAGACTGCTGAGAAGCAGTAGGAATATTAGTACAGGAATTAAAATCATCTGGACAACAACTGAATTATGGTGCAAGGTGTCAAGCCAGACATAATTAGGGTAACCTAGCTGAGGTAGAGTAATAATAATAGGGTGCAACATAAACAGAAAGAGTACACATTGTTCAGGTAAGCAAGAAATAAAAGGCAGGGTAGTAGAAGAGTATTATATATGTATAATATGTTAAGCTTAAAAAAAACCCCAAGATAATGTGATAAAGTGGGTAAGTTTGAGTAAAAAAAAATCTAAGAAGGATCGGAAAAAGGTTTGGATAATGTTGGATATCTGCTTTAGCCCTCTAGAATTTAATTTGCACTGGATAAAAATCTCCAGAATGTTATTAGAAAGAGAAATATTAGCATTAGGGGAGATTTAGTGTCTTTATGGAAAATTTTGACCTTCCAGAAACAGGCTTTAGAGCAAATATTAGTAATAACGGCAGAATGTAGGAATATCATAGTAAGTAAAAGATTTTTTCACTGAACAAAGGAGGTATAATAAAGCCATGCATTTAGGAAGAAAAGTAATTGTGATGCATTTGGGATTCAACATTTGAATAATCACAGCATATCTGTGAGTCATTAAGGTAATAGGGAAGAGAAAAAGTAAAAACTGTACTCAGACACATCAGGCAAGCTAAAAAAAAAAAAACAAACCAGACACCAGTTAAAATTTATCTGCAACATAACAAAAAGTTCTGGTTACCTGTATCAAAAAAATAAATAAAGGCATTCCGATTAGCATTTCGATGTTAGACCTCTTCTATTACTTGAGCTAAAGAGTACAGAAAGACAATATGTAACAACATTTGAAGGCAGAATAAAGTTTGATAAAAGATGATCTTGGCTTGTTTAGAGAAAATAAATCAATGCTGGAGGGGACAGTAACACAAGGGAAAGAAAAGAATTATTGAAGCATAAATGATACCATTGGCTTAAAACCAACTGGACCTATGCTAGTTCAAGTAAAGAATAAAAGATCCTTAATCACTGGAAGAATTGATTTCTCAGACACACCAAGGCAAAGACAAAGAACACAGTGAAGATATAAAAGTGTGATTTAATAATTGAAATGGTCACTTCAGGTGATCCTGGCATCCTGGAGACATGAGATGATTTTCACTCTTGGCAGGGATGAATAATTGAGATATTTTGTCTTGAGATTTAGCATACTTTGCAGAAAGAGTCATTTCCAATTTGGTTGTGAGGTGGTTGCATTTCATTATTCCCTGATCTTATATACCTTGGTAGTAATTTAGGTTGTACCAAAATACATGCTCTTACAATAACTAAGTCATGACACAAGTTTTTATATATTTTTGAAGGTATTTAGAAGAAAAATGTAAAATGAGAAAAATTATTATGATATATATTATAATTCTGTTATGAAAATAGAATTTCACAAACTAAATGGTTTTATTTATAGGTTATGTTGAGAGAAGAAAAGGCATTTGGTTAGATAGATGCATACTCACATATTCATATAATAAAAGGGAGTTAAAATGAGTACACATTGCTGTAAAGTTTCTGAGGAAATAATTGTAAAAGGAAGATATAACTTAATTGCTGTTATTTCAGCACAGTATCACAGGGAGGTGATTCAGGACAGCCAGAATAGCTTCATCAAAGGTAAGTCCTGCCTGACCAACCCAGTAGCCTTCTATGATGGAGTGACTATAGCAGGGGATAAGGGAAGGGCTACAGATGTATCCTGGGCTGCATCAAAAGCAGTGTGGCCAAGAGGTTGAGGGAGGTGATTCTGCTCCTCTCTCAATTCTATTGAGACTCCAACTGGAGTGCTGCATCCAGCTCTTGGTCCTCAGCACAGGAAGGACATCAACCTGTTGGAGTAATTCCAGAGGAGGCCACCAAGAGGATTATAGGGATGGAGCACCTCTTCTATGAGGAATGGATGAGAGAATTGGGATTGTCCAGCCTGGAAAAGAGAAGGCTTCGGGGTGACTTCCTGAAGGGAGCCTACAAGAAAGATAGAGAGATTTTTTACAAGTGACAGGACAAGGGAGGATGGTTTCAAACTGTTATACAAAATAGTATGTTTAAATTCAGCATTGGGAAGAAACTCTTTACTGGGAGTGTGGTGAGGCCCTGGTACAGGTTGCCCAGAGAAGTTGTGGATGGCCTGTCCCTGGAAGTGTTCAAGGCCAAGCTGGATGGGGCTTGGAGCAACCTCGTCTAGTGAAAGGGGTCCCTGCCCATGGCACAGGGTTTGGAACTGGATAATCTTTAAGGTCCCTTCCAAACCAAGCTATTCTATGACTTCCTTTTGAAGTTCAATAAATGTGTTTCTTGCTGGATTTATCTGCAGATTCAAGTGGACGCCTCTGAATTACTTGCTTTTTTAGGAATGGTAACTAAAGGTAGCTTTTCCTCTAGAAGTAAAAGTCAGTATTTTTCCATGAAAACTAAGCTACGATGGCACAATTATCTGGAAAACTGCAAGAAACAGAGATTAAGTGACCAAATACATGACTCTATGCATGGTATTTCATATATCAAGTGCAAGAGCCTTGAAGTTTCATGAAGCATCCTGGGACTTGTCCCATAAATAATACCATACAAAAAATAACTTCCACTATAGTATATTACAAGGTATTTAAAGATATTGCCTTTTTACATCACAGTAAACCTTAATGACCTATATGTTGGAGACCTGCTTGCAAAACTTTTTATCTTGCAGATATATCATGAAATGGAGTGGAGTATCTCTGCTATTAAAGACTCTTAAGCTAATACCAGAGATGGGGAAAACAGCCTAGTCTTTCTCAGATGGCTATGCTTTATCTGGATATAAGTTCACTGTTTCAGTCTCATGTTATTAGTGCCAGGTGTTCCCATGCAGTGATCAGGACTGATGAACTTTCATCATGCTGTGGCCCATCACCCCAGACACTCCTCAATACTTTTATTCTAGCCATCACCTTACTGGTGAAACTCAGGGCTAAATGCATCAGCTATAGCTGTCAGGGGACTCTCAGCATCACCTTGCAAAAGTGAAGCATTCAGGCACATTAGGAAGCCTACAAAAATAAGTTAGTGAGTTGGTGGCTAGAGAGAAGCTATAACCCATGGAGAGCCACCTGCAGACTGTCAATTAAAGCTGCCGTCCCACAGCTGAACCTATTTTGCTCCATACTATGGGACTGCTTTCTATTAATGCATTAAGTGGAGTCAGGACATGTGACCTAACTTGGTACCCTGATAGTTTATGAGAACCTGGCTAAGCGTTGCTTTGGCTTGCCATACATTAGAAGTAGTAATTTTGTGACTTTGGGAACTAAAGTCCTTACTCTGTCATTCACTAAGAACTAATTTGCCAAAAAAAAAAACCAAAACAACAGTCTAGGCTGTTCTTGTAGCAGCACAAAGATATGTCTGAGTTAAGTTGCCCCAGATGAATCGTAAAATATAACTTAATATGCACATGCATCCATTTAACGGAAACTACAGGGAAGAGAAAAATTGTGTGAGTATTTTAAAGGTTCTTTAGTAATGATGAGCTCAATTGTGTTTTGACAATGCTAACTTGAAGTTACAAAGAGGAAGGCACAATAATGGATTGAACTTCTTTTTCTCTTTCTGCCCTTCCTATTCCCCTTCCTTTCTTACTTTATGTGTATTTTAATAGGCTACTATTATGAAAGAGATTCTTTTTTATGTGTTGCCTCTGACATACAGATTTGTTTGTATTTATTAGTCTCCTGAATCTAAATTTAGAACTGCAGAAGCAGTTCTGGCAGAATATCTCCTTATGGTTGGTTTAAACTACCTAGACTGTTGTAGTAATGCTGTGGTTTATAGAAATGATGCAAAGAGACAAATGACCTTTATTTTTTGCCCTCACATACCTGACCTGTTCTAGGACTATAAAAGCTCATGGTCCTGTTACAGGACAGAGGTCAGAATTTACGGAGATGAGTATTAATTACTACAGAGAGCAAAGCACTAAGGTAAGCAATGTGATTAGTAGAGTATGGAAAAATATCATATATATCTGGGTTTTATAGTGAAGGGTGAATATTGGCTTGTTTTGTGCCTTGCATTATCCAGACAAGATTTTTCCAGTCTGTCACTAACACAGCATCTTGTCAACTGTGCTGTCCGTCTTGCAAATGCAGAAATGTCATTTTTGCTTTCATCCCTTTTTTCCTGGCGACACAGTGGGGGCGAAAAAAAAAGTTGTTAATATTAAAGAGATCAGTGCTGCATAACTCAACAAGGGCAAAACTAGGCATCTTAGGATCATAGAATGGTTTGGGTTGGAAGTGACATTTAAAGGACATCTAGTCCAACCCCTGACAGTGAGCAGGGACAACTTCAACCAGATGAGGTTGCTCAGAGCCCTGTCCAACCTGACCTTGAATGTTTCCAGAGATGGGACATCCACCACCTCTCTGGGCAACCTGTTCCAGTGGATCACTACTGTCATTGTGAAAAAATAGTTTCTTCCTTATATCTTGTCTGAATCTACCCTCTTTTAATGTAAATATTCTGAGTTGTAAGGAACCCACAAGGATCATTGAGTCCAACTCTAAAGTGAATGGCCCATATGGGGATTGAACCCATGACCTTGGCGTTATTGCAACAGGCAATAAAAAGTCTACAACAGGTTGCTAAAACATCTGTCTCTATCTTTCTTGTACTTTCCCTTTAAGTACTGAAAGGCAGCAATAAGGTCTCCTTGGAGCCTTCTCTTCTCCGGGCTGAACAAACTCACCTCTCTCAGCCTTTCCTGATAGGAGAGGTGTTCCAGCCCTCTGATCATCTTTGTGGCCTCCTCTGGACTCACTCCAACAGGTCCATGTCTTTCCTGTGCTAAAGACCCCAGAACTGAATGCAGTACTCCAGATGGGGTCTCATGAGGGTGGAGTAGAGGGGTAGAATCACCTCCCTTTACCTGGTGGTCATGCTGCTGTTGATGCAGCCCAAGAAACAATTGGCTTTTGGGGCCACAAGCGCACATTGCTGGGTCGTGTCCAGCTTTTCATCCACCAGTACCCCCAAGTCCTTCTTGGCAGGGCTGCTCTCAAGAGTTTCTTCTCCTAGAGTGTACTCATGTTTGGAATTGTCCAAACCCAGGTGCAGCACCTTGCACTTGGTCTTGTTGAACCTCATGAGGCCCAGGTCCCTAAGGAGGCATCCCGTCCTTCAGGTGTGTCAACCACACCATTCAGCTTGGTGTCATCTGCAGATTTGCTGAGGGTGCACTCGATCCCACTATCCATGTCATTGATGACGATATTAAACAGTACTCATCCCAGTATGGACCTCTGAGGGACACAACTTGTCACTGATGTCCGTCGGGACTCTGAGCCATTGACCCTCTGAATGAGATCATCCAACCAATTCTCATCCACTGAACAGTCTGTCCATCGAATCCATCTCATTCCAATTTAGAGAGAAGGGTGTTGTGGGGGACCATGTCAAAGGCTTTACAGGTGTCCAGATAGATGACATTCATAGCCTTTCTCTTGTTCACTGATGAAGTCACTCCACAATAGAAGGTCAGGCAGGACTTGCCCTTGGTGCAGCCATGCTGGCTCTCCAAAATCACCTCCCTGTCCTTCAGGTGCCTTAGCAGAGCTTTTAGGAGGATCTGTTCCATGGCACACAGGTGAGTAGCCAGTAGTTCCTGAGGTCCTCCTTTCTACTCTTTTTAATATTCAGTGCAATTTTTTTCCTTTTTCTTGTCTGTATAGAGTAATGTAGCTGCCCACTAATGTACAGGCATAGTTAAAAATACAGATTTTGGAATATTAGTCCACTAAAGGCTAGTTAGTCTCTTGTGAGATACTGAAGGGTCACATTGATGGCAATACAAAAGAAGCATAAAATTTGAACATGAGGTTCCAGCACACTGGCTTTTTGGAGATTCCTGGCAGGGACAGGTATAGAAACCAGGAGGTTGGGTCATTCAAAAGTTACTTGAATTTCATAAACTTCACTGCACTGCAAGAGACTCCACTGTACAGAGGGAAAATCTCATTCCTAAATGCTGTCAGTTTGTGGGGGTTTTTTTACACTTAATATTGATAGATGCCAGCATGAGGGCAGACTGCAAAATTTGATTTGAATTATTTGAGTGAATTGAGTTACAGTCAATTACTGTAACTGTGAAAATTGGGGTTCCCACCTGTTGGGTTTTGTTTCTGGATTATGAAATTTTCCAACAATAATAGCAAAGAGCTCTTTGGTATATCCTTTCCCTTCTCTTTCCCCAACACACATTAATAGTGCTGACAGTTGTCAGCATACCTATCATCATCAGTGCTGGCAGGCAAGAGGAAGAACAGAGAAATGTGTTTATTTCACCGAAATAAAAGCTTGTGATGATCATAACTTTAATGCCTCTGAACTATAAGTCATTCTCCCTGAAATGTCAAACAGTATAAGCTGAACAGCAAGGCAAACAACTTGGTCACAAAGAAAGGCTATCTCTCCTTCACAATAAAAGACAACTAAAACACCACTAACACACATACACACAAAAGAAACTGAGCTACAGGCATTGCTATTACAGCTAGAGCTTCCCAACTGATTCCTTTTCTCACAACATTTTCACAATAAGAAATTTTGAACAAAATAGACATTTCCCAGCAAATACTGGGGGCAAATGAAATCTGGAAAACATTCAATTTCTCTTTTTGTAAGTGAGTGAGAAAAATCACCTTATATTGACAAGCAGATTTTCATTGTCAATTTTTCAATGACAAAAACATTTTCTTACAGCTATGTGTTGAAAACTATGACAATAAAATTAGCTTTTGGGAACATGAAGGTTTTCTTGCACTAAGAAGTTAATGCATAATTAAGCTCCATCAGATATATTAATGGATTTATATTTTCAAAGATTGCAAGAAGGCCCTATATTTGGCATATCATGGCTATGTGTAAATTTTGCAGTTGCATATTAAAACCAATTCTGATGAGAAACATTGTGTGAAATATCTCTGAAATTCCAGTTCTCTTGGATACCTTTTATTATGTGAAGCCCTAATTATATTTTATGGACAAAGTGAGTACAACTTTTCCTATTTTATCCATGACTTATAATTTCCACATTGTTTTGATAGACCAGAAAAAGTATTAATATAAATTAAGGTTAGAATTTATCTGCACAAATTTACCAAAGAGATAATGTAGACATCTCTCCTCCTTTCTGCTTGTGGCATTTCAAATCTCTGATCACTCTTAGCAAAGAGAGAAATATTGGTGTTGCTACATTATGCATTACCTAGACCAGCCCCTTATATATATTTTCATGGGTTTGAAGGCCAAAAGTGACCACCTACACTGATCTACATGTCCGAACCCAGTGATCATTTTTGACAAAAGAATATTCTCCAGAAAGCAAATCACCACTTTTCAGCATTATTTGCTTCAGGAGTTAATGTTAAAACCTGTGCTGTGTGTACAATGTAAACTTTGTCTTCCATTTCCAGCAACTATTGTTGATCCCTACTAAGACTGTTCTTGGTGAGCAGGTGTCCTCCTCTTTAGAGGTAAACATATTACAAATCGAACTTCTGGATAAGCTAAGCAAATTTATTTTGCTAAGTTGTTCTTTGGTATTTCCTCCATTTCTACCATTGTTACTGTGATTCTGGTTCTGCAGTTTCTTAACATTTTTTTTTTTTTATGCTGGGCACCAGGGCTGTACAGTAGTATGTATCTCTTTCATATTGCAGTTACCAGATCAAAAATCCCACATGCTCTTATAAACTAAATAACTTGTATTTATAGGGTCAGTTCCAGCCAATCTTCAAGACAATTTTAAGGAGAGCAGCACAGGCACTTGTTTTGTTCCTACCCTTGTGAAAGCTATTTAAGTTAAGCAACAGTTCTGAAATGAGAAATTACATGGTCACGCGTATGTCCACCCTGCAGATACCCACAGAGTGAACTGCACAGTCTATTACCCCAGGCAAAGCAAATTGACAGCTTGTCTAGTGAGATTTCATTTGCCTCCCGCTGGCTTGGCAGAGCCACCTAATGTCTGCCGGTGAGTGAGCGTGTAGATGTGTGTTGAACATGTCCTGGGACTCCTGCAGGCTCCAATCACTTGTCTGTGATACCAATAGAGGTATGAGTAGCCAGAAGTTCAGAAGGGCATTGTACGGATCATGTCCAGAGTGAAATATGAGACTGTGTCTGTTTGACACATGCAAGTATTAGAACAAGTTACGTTACACAAGTTACAGAAGTAAACCTTTCAAGTCAATAGATACAAATCTCACCAGTCATATGCTGGTAAGCTTGGCTTTGTAGGTGCAAATAGGAATGTGGGCCAGAGCCTGTATTGTGTTAAAATCTGTGTAGATTACAGGCTGTTAATTGTTGTTTTCAAATTTAAATATGGCCCGGATGGTATTTAGTGGGGTTATCTCTTAAATCACTACTATTGTAATATTCAGATATACAAAAAAAAGTCATTTTTTCCAAGATTTAATTTGGAATTTAACTTGATCTTTGTTGTATTTTGTGTGTATAATCCTTTTATAATATTTTTTTCTCCCAGGAGAAATCAGGCATGGATGCATTATAATCTATTTTTAAAGTTCTTCTCAAGAAAATGCTGCAATCTATAATTTGATCTTGTATCTGAGATATTGTATTTTGAGTTCAGGAACTTTTATATAAAAAAAATGCAGTGTTTCAGTCCATTAGTTGCTTACTTTAGTTTGACCCAGCTTTAACTGGATTGAACATTTTGCTAATGAGATAGATTGGAAATGGCCTTCAATAGAATGAATGATTTGATGATCTCTACTAATTTGCTATAGGACAATGACCACATTAAGGAGATGCCTTTTTTCTGGCCTAGAAAAGGCTTCAGGCTATGTACTAATGGGGGGGCGAAAAGGAACTGGCTTCTGTGCTTGTTTGATATCCCTTGTCCAAATATGTTTCCAACGCACACAAAGAGAGTTCTTTACAACTACAAAGAGTACTTAAAGGCTGATTTACATTACATATATGTCTCTCAACTTTCTTTCACTTGTCCAACCTGTTGCTCTCATTATAGCAGAATCTGCAGCTTAGGTTTCATTTCAAACTACTCTTTGTAGAATTGAGTTTCAAATCTTCCCTCTAATCATCTGAAGAGTCTTATCTCTCTGGCTCTGTAATATTCAACAAGAAGAATTCTTCCTTGCTAGAAGGATGGATCAAATATATCTTTTTTTCCCTTTTCACCAGCAGTTAGACTAGAGTGAAATGGCGCTGATTAAAATGCCAGTAGTAATGGAGTTGCACCACCAACAAAAATAGCTAGCAATAGGAGAAAAAACTAGCATGGACAATGTTCATCTATAACAAGAGAATCCCCAGCGGGTTTCTAAGACAGCTTCCCAAAGCAGGCATCCAGCAGTGCATTCCTGTGCAGTGAAGGCTTTCAGCAAGCTCCTTCTCCAGGGAGATTTCAACAGCAACATAAGCACCAAAGTCCCTCAAAGAGACTACTTCTTTGGGGGTAAGGAAGGAGGGATAAGAAAGGGTGAGGCATAGTTGTCCTGAATTTATATCCAGTGTATCTAAAGATGTCACTTGAAAGAGTGCTGAAAAATTATCCTATGTGTTAAAACATACATAATTTCTAATGGGAGTTGTTCACAGCCCAGGACATTATATTCAATAAAACCTGGCATGGGGTTGGAAGGAGAAGAAGATGCTGTGAAGAGGGTATTTCAAAATCTCTATTGTTAACTAGTCTGTATTTGAACATCAATTTGATCATTTTAAATTACATTTTCTGTGTGTGAATCATGAAGTGGCTTTTAGGTCAAGCTAATCAGAACAGTTAAAACCACCTTCTTGCTGTCCTACAGGGTCTCATTAACCCACACAGAAAAGGAAGCCTGCCACTTCTCACCGTGTTTCATTTAATTTCTGCTCAAGTAACCAGCCTATTTCCACTTGTCTAAGTTGTCACAAAAAAAACCCCTGAGCCTGAAACATTAGATTTATAAATTTTGATGTGACATGCCTTTATATATATATATATATATATGTGTATATGTATATACATGAGGTTGTGTCACAAGGAAGTCCCATTTTATCTCCAGAACTGACCAATACAGGAGGAATCAGAATACCACCATTTACCAACAGTTTGGACCTTAACATCCCCTTTGTGCCTAAGCTGGGTCTCACAATGGACAGGCAGTGTGGAATGCTGACCTTTTGTTCATCAGCAACTGAAATCTGTACCATGTACTTTCACTGCCAAACCTGGCTTTTAGAAGAGAGATTCTGTATTTCATTAAGCAGTTAGAGCATTTAAAGTACTAATCTTCAGTAATTACAATTATTTAAATGTTAGTTATCTAAATCAAGCTTATCACCCACAGAGAGACAACAGCTGACCTTACAGGCTGACCTTACAGACTTGAAATCAAAAGGCAGGACTAATCACCTTCTCTGAGAGCCTTGTACCCTGCACTCTCTATAAACACAATGTAGCAAATGGCTCATATCATCTGTTTTATTTCCAGAAGGCTAAAACAGATGAGATAAATCCCACCTTAACCAAGGTAGTGCCTACCCAGGCCCCCCTCCTGCTTTATCAGATACTCTGAGTTGCTTATTCAAAAGGCATTTCATGGACTCTTGACTCTTTTACTGGCAACTCACAGTTTCAGAGTCATAACTGGACCCATCAAAAATTGGAATCTGTGACCTCATTTTAGCTTATTGTCTCCTCTCATTTCGATATTAAATATATAAGCAAGCTGCTCTTTTTTTCAGCCTGTGTTCACAGACTCCAAAAGTTCGCCTGCAAATGGAGCTGAATAGTTATTCAAAACATACATGTTAACTGCTTGGAAGGGAATTGTTTTGCTTCCATTCATCAGAATAATACTGAGATGAGTATTCAAATGTGCTCGCTGGGGGTGCTTGTAATGTCTTTATCCATATGCATCATTATAGTCATGCGTTGTCACATCGACCCTTTGTGTCAAGTCTGAATCATGTTGCACTCACTAGTTAAGTTATTGTAGGAACACTTCCTCTTTTGGTAACTTTTTTCTGTGTTATCAACTTAAATATTTAAAGGCAAACCATCTTCTGCCATCTTCTTGTAAACGCATAGTAATATATAAACAACAGCATATTTGAAGTCTGTAAACTTTCATAGTTCAGTATTTTTGTCAAAATACATGAATCTACTAATCATTTGGAACCAAATGAGCTCTCTCTGGTGACTAAGTTCGGTTTACTGTTTCTCACCACTTTTACTCAGGTTGGATTGCCATTTTTAAGTCTCGCTAATTTTTTTAAATAACTTAATAGATAATATATTAGGAATAGAAAACATTTCTGGAGCTAAAGCAAACAAATTACTTTTTTTTTTTTAATAATGTCACACATTAAAATTCACTTTCTTATTGCTCCTGTATGTTCCTCCAGTTGCGATACAAGACAGGATGACAGATATACAGGAACAAGTGATTCTTCTCCGTGGTCTCATGGAAATTCCTCTGTGAATGGTTCAAAATTATCACAAGAAGGTAAATGGTGCAAGGCAGAGCAAGGCTGGATAGTCTGGAGAGGTCTCCAGAATCTCCCCTCTTCATGTGTAGGACATGGCTGTGCTGTTGGTTTTTCTGAGGTATGAGTGGGTTCCTGGAGTGGGTACACCCCAGTTCCAAAGGTAGTTGTGCTGCCACAGACGTTTTCATGCCAGCTTCTCTTCTGAAAGGCATGAGAAATTTACATGTAGCCAGGAGCACAGACTATTTCTCTACACGGAGGGAAAATGCCTGCACTCTCAGCATCTTCTTTAGCAAAAGGATACTGTAGACTGGTGTGCATGCTTGGATCCAGACCTAGTCTCAGATGGCAGTTTAACCTTGATCAAGAAGCAGCAGTTAGACTCGTATGGTCATCCGGCCCCTCCCTCCTGCTGATGTACAGCTGTTCTCCATGTGGTGCCATCAGACACACGTTCAATGTCTGGCTGAATAGCAAACCCTGGGGAATCCTTACACAGATTTTGAGTGTTGATTTTTGTCCAGGGGAATCTCTTTTAAAGTAGGTGAAAATTAACGAAGATTAAAATGTCATACTGGAGTGGGAACACTTCCTGGTTCTGTCACAGTCGTAGAGCGAGGCCGCTGGACAGGCTTGTCCATTCCTGTGTGTTTGAGAAGATGGGTAATGGTCTAAGAGGCAAGAGTAACCTCAGAATGAGGCCAGAAAAAGGTATTTAATATTCCTGCAGTCTCTCAAACAAAATATCTTGAGTCCTGACACTGTTCTAAAGTAAACTGAAAATAATGTGCTTAATAAAAAGAATTTTATTTTCATGGAATATATTTCTGTTATGAATAGGACTCTTTTTATTGGTTTGTTCATGTGGGGTTTTTCTAGTAAAAAATCTGGCTGGGTGGAGGTTGCTTCTCTGCCTCATCCCAGCTGCTGCTGCTTTCCGGTTTGAGGAATGGTAGAGCCTGAGTTGAGACACTGTGACCCTTAGAACGATAGAATCTTAAGGTTGGAAAAGACCTTTAAGATTACCAAGTCTAACTGTTAACTGAGCATCACCATGTTACCACAAAACCCTGTCCCCAGCTGCCATATCTACATGTTCTATGAACATCATCTATGAACATGTTCTATGAACATCACTTCCAGCGATGGTGAATCCACCACTTCCTTGGGCAGCCTGTTCCAAAGCTTAAACACCCTTTCAGTGAAGAAATATTTCCTAATATCTAATCTAAAGCTCCTCTGGTGAACTTGAGGCCATTTCTTCTTGTCCTGTCACTTGTTACCTTCAAGAAGGGATTGACCCCACCTTGCTACAACCTCCTTTCAGGTAGCTGTAAAGAGTGATAAGGTCTCAAATGCACCAGACTCTCAAATTGCACCAGATTTTCACAGAATGCACTGTGGGACTGGCACAGATTTCCAGGTTATGCTTGGATAATTTTAAACATTATTTAAAAACTCAAGAATGATTTTTATATGCATATTTCACATGTATGTGTGATGGAAAAATATTTAGGCCTCTGGAAAGAGAGTAAATTGAAAGAAACAAGTAGGTGTCTTCATGTGCCAAACCTTCATCCTCCTTATAATTGAAAACAGGTTTAATGAGTGAGAGTTAAAGAAACTGAGTTTACCCTTCTGCAAAGGCTAGCTTAAGGTTCATGCATTATTTAAGTCATACTTACACTCTATTTTAAGGTTTTAGGTGAGACTTAAATAACTTATCAGCTTTAAGCTGATTTTTCCCCTTAGAGGAGCAATCTATATGCAAAGAGTAAATCAGAGATACATTAATTTCTTCAGTACACAACTTCAGTTAAGAAACAGGGGGGTTTATGTTTTATGACTTGAACCACCTAGAAAGCAAAGAAAAAGCCCAGTGCATCATTGAGATGCCATCTCTGCTCTTAAGGATGAAGATAATGCTCTGTGACACTAATGTATCCTTGCACCATCTGCTTTTTCAGTCAAGAACACTCAAAGCTGTTCCTTTCAGAATTCATTCACTTTAAATGTTTAAATTTTCAGTGGAATGTATATAGATCACAGAATTCTTTTTATATGTGTTTTCATTTATATTGCTTCTATATATTTTAAAATCAGAAAGGACAAAACTGGATATTAACAGGAGAGAACTTAGTTCTGCAAAGTTCTTAAAATAAGCTTTTCTGTTTTATAAGCTATTGCTGATATAGAAAGATAAAAATCCTTTAGGAGAAATGTGTATTATTCAGTAAGATTTACTGTACATTTAAAAGATCTGAAAGAGGGAAATGAAGTGCTTGATGTTTCTTTTTCAATAAATCTCATAATGAAGTAAAAACTCAGGATGGGCTGACAAACATAATCAAGAGTTTCCTGATTTTTAGGACAGGGAAGTTGACATGTAAACTGTAACCTAGCACTGAATAGAACTCTTCAAACACAACTGTGGGTGTCAGCTCAAATCATATCCAGAGTCATCTGGGAAAAGAGGAGGAGCACTAAAGAGTTATTCAGGGATATGTTAACTTCTCCATTGCAAAACTTGAATGTCCTCATATCGAGTCTTACCTGCAATTCTCCTTTGAGACTAAGAGATCCACCAACTCTATGTATGGATTATGTATATAGCAATATAACCTATAGTACTAGGGGCCATATGCAGTAATATTTTATTTGTCTGCCCCTGCCTGAGGACAGGTATGGTCTTTTCTCACAAATCTGAACCTATTTCCTTAGTAAAGCCTTTCCCACCATCAGTTTATGTTACTGGAAGTTCCTCCACTTGCCAATACAAACACTGAAACCAGTGAAGCCATGGAAGAATTCGGTAGACCTCCTCAAGGGAAATCTTATGCTAGCAGTTTATTAATACATAGATGGTGAAAATTATGTTTTGTAGATACTTACAATATTTTGGCCAGGCATTTATTAATCTGTATTTTTAATATTAATTATTTATTAATAAAGGTAAGTGTGCCAAAGCAACAGTGAGCCTTAGGAAGTCTTCTGTGCAAAAATTTTAATGTATGACAGGGAATGCATTTGCATGGAAAAAATTGAAAGAGACACCAGAGGAGTTACTGTGTAATGTGAACAGACAGAGCAAAAGGGCTACATGACAATCCAGAGAGATAAAGAGAACTGTCAGATGAAATATAAAGGTGGAAAAATCACAGCTCTTGGGATTGTGTTTAACTCCATTGGTGCCATGCCAGGGTGAGTTCCAGGATTTATTATATAGTTTGCATTCATCTTCCTCTGTGTACCAAATTACTACAACCTAGATGATTGTTATTAGAGACAGACCTCCCCTCCAGACTTTTCTAACATATGAAATATAGTCACACACAAGCAAAGGATTAGAGCAGAGAAAGGACAGGAAAACTTGAGAATATGTATTTTGCCAGTTTCTTCAGAAGACAGATTAAGAATTCATGGGAAAGGAGTATTAGAAATTGTACTCCATTTCTGCACTGGCCAGTACTCATAAGCTATATTCAAAGGTCTTGCTGAGATACACCCATGCAGAAAGCAAGTTAATAAAAAATAGATCTCTGACTTCTTGTTCTTATGTGTAGCTGATGTCCTGGAAGATCTTTCTCAAACTATGATGTGAACTGACAAGTGGGCTGCTGAGAGTGAGATGAAAGAGCATGACAGAGACTCCACAGTATGCTAATAGTATTCCAATACCAGCAACACTTACACTGTTATTTTATTTATTATCTGTTACATACCTGGGATATGCTTGACACATTGAAAGACAAAAAGAAATATACTTCTGTTGTGCCTTAATGCATTTTGCAATGAAACACACAGTTGTATCTCTTGTAAAAGTAGGGAGGCAACCTTCCATATTTCTGAGACATAAGCCTTTCAGAAGCAGGAATTCTAGTAATTCAAGAAATTCTACCTGCAACTTCTGTGAGAATCAATGAATAAAATATTTCAATGAGATTGTTTTTTATACAAAGCTGGGGTTTTATCTTCTCATTTTCCCCAGAAAGATCACTTTTGATTTTTCACGCAAAGACTTAATGAGTGCTCCATCAACATTCCCCTCAAAGTGGTAGAAATTTGTACCCCATGTCTAGCTCACTACAGAGATGTAATTGATGTCTCAGATGCATTTTATAACTCTTTTCTCTCTGATATCTGTTAACCATAATTAAACCTGTGAAATCCTTGTTTTCAGATCTTACCAAGGCCTTCCTTGAATGAAATTGGGAGTTTATTGAGTAGCATTCTTAGTAATTAACAAAGATAGGCCAGATGGATAAGATTCTAAAATAAGGTCATTTTATGACTCTAATTCTGCTAATGGTACTTAGAAAGGGAACACTTCATGTCTTCATGGAGCTGTGTGCCTTGAATTACAGCATTTGACAATCCTCTGTTTTATTGTCCCTCAAAAGCTGCAATTTTCCTGTGTATTCCTTTGAACTAATGCAGAAACAGGCCTGTGGTCAATCACACCTTTCCCAAGTGATTATCTGACTGGAATTGCCCCCAAGGGCTGAAATAGCCCCATAGATGGTACACGTTCTCTGTCAATAGACAAATCAAATTCAGACTTCTTACAGAATTGTAGCTGAGGGACAGCACATATAACCTAGTCCATTTAAATTACCAATAGATATATTTATAACTTCATGTATGTATATTAATAAATTGTTTATATCTTTTTATTCCCAGAAATTGTATTGATGAACAACTGCTACATGCATAATATAAATTCGCTGAAGTCAAGGTCAAACGTGATAAGCAATATATACTGATGGAATCATTTTGTTCTTTTTAACCACTGGGATTTTTTTTTTTTTCAGCTTTCAGGATAGAAAAAGCCTCTTCCTTTAGCTTCTCCAGACAGCCTGGGAAGATTGTTGCATTTATCATGAATAGTGAAGATTTCTGTAAGACAACATGGATGTTAAGGCAATGAAGACAATCTGCTGTCATGCCAACCAAAGCCTTAGGTAAGTGCTGTCCAGGTCAGAACTGCGAGGATTTCATAGGGTGTAACTTAATCATTATCCTGTTCCAGGAAACATGACTTTTTGACTTTCTTAATAAATAAACATGACAGTACAAACGTATAATTTGATTGATGTTTCCTGATCAAATTCATATGAAGACTCCATATAAAGACTAACTGGTTCAGAAGTGGGTCATGAGGAAAATTTGTTCAAAAGCTCTTAATTTCTAGTTTTCCAGAACTTTTATGCTGATTATATTTTTTAAAGACAATTATAAATTCATTCCTCAGTGTCTTACTTGGAGGGAGGAGGGTCAATATTACATATTTATATTAAAACCTCAACTGAGAATATAGTTGCATTTCCCAATCCTGTTCTAACATGCTAATAGTTGGGATCTTTCAAAGAAACTTAATTAAATAGTTCCCTAGATGCACTAAGTTAAGCATTAAAACAACCAGTGCAACATAAATCATTTAACAACCTTTATAAATGCATTTTCCCCCTACATTTTCACGTGTCTGTGTCTTGCTTGTACTCAGAATCATCCAATTAAGTTCCAGGAAATTCAGAGCACAGCCGTGCATTTTGGGTTCAGAACATACAGATGGCTGAACTTAGAGATTTGATGAGGATTAAGTGGCAGTTTGCTTATTATCTCAGGTTTCAGCTGTGGTGGGCAGGTAAATGCTAGCAGGAAAAGCAGGATAGGAGTTTCAAGGTGCTTGTGCACAACAGAAGTCAGGCGAAACAATACATTTGCACACTTTTAACGCACAAATTCTATTTGATCCTTTTATTATTGACGTGGTTGATATTAATTATGTCTTGATAATATTTCATCCTTGGCATGCATGGCACTTCATCCACAAAATAATGCAACCCCTCTTCTGTATTTGGGGAACAGATAGGGCTTGATGGAAGCGGAGCTGTTTCCCTCCGTGGCCAGGGAGGTGATGATGTGTGAAATAGTGTCCTCTACTGCACGAGTCGAGATAATGCACTGACACTGGGCTGCCCTGGCAGAAAGGTGGCCTGGGGTGGGAAAACTCCTTCCCTTTAAGTGAATGTATTAAGCTGCAGCCTTTCTGCTCGGGTTTGGTTGCTGGATGCTATCCAGGACTTCTACTTCATCAGGACTGAAATGTTAAATTCTTTCCTTTTGGAAGGGATATATTGTGGAAGTTTTTCTTGCAAATTCTCTTCTATTGTCCTTCAATTCCTCGCTTGTGATGTTTTCAATAACAGCAAAACCTGGTCTAAAGGTATTATTTTACCCATTACTAGGAATATGATTTTTCCTAAAAAGTAAAAAGGTTGACAAAACCTGGTGCCTTGAGGGTCAGCAAGGTCTGTTGCAGAGTTCTGTGATACTTATTGATATGGTTGCTCCATAAAGATGAAGGAAACACTTCAAATGCAGCATCCACTGTTCTTTGAAGGAAATATTTCTGTATTCAATTCACTCTTTAAAACACCTGAACAATATCAAGAAGCTCAACTCTAAGTAACCCACTGGGTGTCTAAGGAGGCTGGTAGCCCTGATTTTCTTATTAATAACTCAACTTAGTTTCACTGACCATGGTATGGTTACATAACTCGTGACACTAGAGTATAGAACCCATTGAAATTAATTTAGTTAGATGTTAATGAAAGCTATGTTTCAATACTGTTGGCCATTTGCCATAGTATGGAGAAATTTAATATATAACGCCGCACTTTATGTCATAACTCAACCAAAGGCCACTTCTCCTGTCCAATAATGTTCAGTTTCCTTCCCAGATACACAGACCTGTGCAGGTGAACAGTCACATGCACAATAAAACTGAAGTTACTTTTTGAACATTAATCAAAATGAAATGTAATATTTATCTGGCTTTTGTAACTCTTAGAGTGCCGTACGAATAATGTGTAGGCAATTTTAATCTCTTTCCACAAACTGGAAGAAAGAGAGATAGTTGTTGGGATAAGCATGAGTTAGAAAAGTGTCTCTGTCAAATTCTTGCCAATTTGCCTAGGTCTGTTCCTACTCTGGGTAAATTCATAGCTTTTGGAACACAGTTTGAGTTTGTGAAATAAATTTAAGAAATTAATCTAAGATTGGGTTTGCTGTTTTTTCTTTTGTTTTGTTTTGGTTTTTAAAGAAGGGAATGGTATTGATAGTCCACTATTAGTACAGACATTGGTATGAAACAGCTGACAACTGTTCTGAGATTTTACAGCAATAATATTTCATGCTCTTCTAGATTTTCACCAGTTATGCTGATGTTGTGTTATAGCATACTTCTGCCATATTGTTTTTTACTTTCAGGCTTTTAGAGTCCCAGTAATAAAATAATTTGCCTGATCTAACAGAATTTCTTTTCTGAGTTTGGTTACTTGTGGTCTGGACCACCTTCCTGACAACCATAAGAACAGAATATCCTTCTCCTTAACTTGCCTGCTACTACGTCCTTTGCACAAAACAAATTATAATTAAATTATACTTAGAGGAATGGATTTGCAGGTAGAATTCCCTAGTTCATAACAGATAACAGAAGACATATGAGTCCATTGACCTGAGAAAGAATATTCAGGGAAGTATATGTTATAACTATGCAATACAATGACTTGATGATTTACTGTCGATGGAGGCAGATCATGTGCCACAAATGCTTGTGATCCCAGCCATGTTATTTAGTAGGTTTCATGCTGCTCTTAAAAGACTAAGGCAAAGAGCAAATTTCATCTCCAGCTCTTTTCAGAGATTTTGATGCAACAAAACTGAGTGGAATGCATTCCCTCTGACACTGCACTCAAAAAGTAAACTATTACTTTGGAAAATAGCTTTTTTAGAAAAACATATTTTGGAAAAGAACTGTTCTGGTCAGCTTTTCTGTACAGGCAAACGCATCTGATGAGGCTATTGCCACAGTCACACTCTGGCTTTGATAGGAAGCAATTTCCTTGCTGCCGATCGAGCAACATTTTAAAAAAAGCTTGCATATACCTTTCTATGGGAGGTGATGTTGAAGAGGAACCTTTCTAAAAACATTTTTACGGTTAATTCTTACATTTGCTGAGCAAAAGTGAATGCAGTGGATATAAGCTTCGATCTAAAGAACAAGAGAGACTTACTAGACTACACACTCATTAAGGGCTGTGTGATAGTTTATTACTAGATTAATTGTAGTTTTGTAGTGAACAAAATATATTTTTCATAATCTGAAAGAAGCATGGAAGTTTTTAGAGGAAAATTTATCACCATATAAAATAGCAGACAAAACAAAAGAGGAGAGCCTATCAAATGAAGCAAGACAGAACTCCATTATGTCAGGCATCTAAAATCTCTGCTATATCTGACATAGTGAAGAAAATCATTCGAGTTTTCTGATTGACCTTTTTCTCACTGAAGTTGTAAGAATCTTTTAAGTATAAAAAGAAAATTTGATGACATTCATGGAAAGCAGCCAACCTATTATTTAATATTCCACATGACTGGATAATGTTATTGATGGATAATATGCAATTTGTTGAAATACAGCAGGGAAACTGATGCATATGTTTCCACTTACATATGCAATTCACTCAGTAAATGAGTTTATTATTTTTCTTTTAGGTGGAAGAACAAGTAGAAATTAAGAGACGCAGCATGAGGTATAGTCTTTTTCTGTTATAGAGTTATATTTCTCTTTTCTAGATTTTGAAAATTGGTCACTGAAGGAATTTTGTAAAACTGTTCAAAATGTATGTTGGGAAACTACTGTGAAACAAGGGGGCATACTGATGGATTCAGAATAGCATCTTCAAAATAGAAATATGATAAATAATGCTACTTAAACAAACCCGTGGAATACCTTAGAGGTTTCTGAAATCAAATTGCAAATAAAGAAAAACTCATAAATCTTATCAATTTTGTAAGAAAGAATTTATAGCATCCTCCCTGTAGATGCTATAATGAATTTTGGACATAAAAAGTATGAGGAAAGCCTTTGTGTTTCAAATGAATACAAAACTAGTTTCCTTGTCTATGTTTTGAGACTGCTAATTTTTGTTGAACATTTGTTTTAAAGGTGCTTATTCTATTGGTCTCTGCTCATTAGCTCTTCTAATATTTTTATTAAAATATAAACAAAAAAAGTTACTTTAATATGACAACATAATTCTAATCTATCTTTGTTATTTCTACTCTGTGCAAATTTCCCTGGATCTAAGTTAACAACCTCATTTGTTTATTTGGTTGTCAAGATGTGAGAGTATTTCTAAGGCACTTTTCATGATACATTTTTCCCTTATTGGCAGTAGCAGATTTTATGGCTACTGTCTCACAAGCTATGCTGCAGTGACACATGGCTTTTTAAGGCCATGGAGTCCCTACCAACTTGCAAAGCCTGATGAATATTTTCGTACTGACTTGGTAAATGAGTAACAACCTTTGTGAATTGCCTGAGGGCACAAAGCAATTCAAGGGAAGAGTCATTTAGAGAACTCATCTTTCCAGACTCCTGTGCTCTGTTGACTAGTTAACAAGGGTCTTTTTGTAATCACAGTAAAATGTTGATTTCTAAAAGTGAGGAAATACATACTGTGTTCATATAGGCTTACTTACTTACTTACTATTGACCAGTGGCAGAGACAGAATAACTAACTGAACTAACTGGATCTCTGATTTGACATAGTTCATCAATTTTTATATTTGGGCAGGAGACCTTATATCTCTCCTCAGGTAACTGGAGGTAAAATATTACTTCAGTAATATGATTAATATGTATTCATCAGATATATAGAGGATCTGAACTTAACCCAGTTCTGAGGAGACCTGGCAAGACTTGTTGAGCTGTATGAACTACCACCTCAGACATCCTTAAGAAAGGTCTTTGTTAAAAGTAGGGTAGGAGAGTAAGGGAGGGTGGGGAAGGAGCTCAGTATTACTTTTTGAAAGTTCCAAGAGCAAGCTACAAGAGCTCTCAGTTTCAGTCCTGCATCTCTTCTGTCATCCTCTGTAGTTACACAAATGTAATTTATATTAGACTGGAAATGTGGAAACAATTTGGCCAGTGATGCATAAGGAACAGAAAACAGTTCTCCCTTCTCTGATCCTCTTCTGTTAAGCTTTAGAATAAAGAGCAAATGATCGCTACTTCCCCTATTAAAATACGGTTCCTAATATTCAAAGGAAGTAATCGATAGAATAAGAAGGCAATGTTAAGACACAGGTAATTTAGAAGGTGGTAGAATGTCTTATGTAAGGCTAACAGAAATGCAACTTGACAAAGGTTTTCACAGAATCACAAAATATGCTGAGTTGGAAGGATCATTGAGTCCATCCCCAAGAGTCACACCATGTGCCCGAGAGTATTGTCCAAACACTTCTTGAACTCTGTCAGGCTTGACGCTGTGACCACTTATCTGAGGAGCCTGTTCCAGTGTCCAATCACCCTCTGGGTGAAGAACCTTTCTCTAATATCCAACTTAAATCTCCCCTGACACAACTTCAGACCATTCCCTTGGCTCCTGTCACTGGTCACCACAGAGAAGGGATCAGTGCCTGCCCCTCTGCTTCCCCTCATGAGGAAGTTGTAATGCAAAGAGATCTCCCCACAGTCTCCTCTTCTCCAGGCTGAACAGACCAAGTGCCCTCAGCCACTCCTCATACGGCTTCCCATCAAGGCCCTTTCCCCTTTGTTGCCCTCCTTTGGACACTCTCTAACAGCTTAATATCTTTCTTACATTGTGGTGCCCAAAAGCTGCACGCAATATTCAAGGTGAGGCCGCACCAGTGCAGAGCAGAGAAGGACAATCACCTCCCTTGACTGGCTGGTGATGCTTTGCCTGATGTACCCCAGGGAAGTTTTAATGCAGCTGTTCTTTTCAAACAGTGCCTGTTGCAATTGTGTGTTACAATAACAAAAAATTGCTGTCATTAATAGTATAGACCTATTTTGCCTGCAGAATTAGGCTCAGCAGGATGGATCATTATTAAATCGCAGAAAACATTAAAATAAACTCTGGGTATTTGGGTAGCTAATCTGGATAGAGCTTTAAAACTGACGCAATGTTGAAGATAATGTAATATTGGAAAGCAGAGTACTGAGAGTAGACTTGGCAGAAGAAATTGAAGTCCGTTCTTTAGTTATCAAACAAAAAAACCCCCAGCCAGTCAGTGAGACTGTTATAAAAACACTGTCAAAACCATTAAAGCTGCTTTTTCCCTCATTTTTTTCATGCTGAGGCCCAGAAAAAAGACTTGTGATACCCC
Organism: Corapipo altera; assembly: GCF_003945725.1. NCBI lineage: Eukaryota > Metazoa > Chordata > Aves > Passeriformes > Pipridae > Corapipo > Corapipo altera. Next base: position 4,073,085 of record NW_020884896.1, on the reverse strand, counting down.
AGCCAGTTTCACTTTGACTTGCTGTATCTTGCAGAAAAGTAGGTGAGTGAACGTCCCATTTTTATTATATTTGATTGCAAATCTTTAGGATTGGAAGGTATATATCAGCAGTACTATCAAACTGATACTATTGTACATACCCCAGTACGTGCTTACTGCCACTGTTGCCAGTGGACCCAGAATTCTGACCTACTGACCATCTGCCCTTACCCTGATGCAATCTATAGGAGAAAAAAGATGCCTTGGGTTCTTTCTCTGAGCTCCCAACAACATCTGTTCTCAGACAGCCAGGATTCACACACAGCTCGACCTCACACAGCCCACGGCAATAGTAAGATGTTTTGAATCCATGTCGTGAGAACACTCTGGTTGCTCCTTAGCTTGTGACTGCTTGCATTCAAAGAAGTCATTGCCACAGGAGTCATGATAATGGTTTCTCACCAGAATTAGTAAATTCCTTGTGTAGGCAAAGAAATTATACTGATATCACCACCTGAGTAAACAAATATGGAATCCCACTGAACTGAGAAATAGGTTCTGTATTTTTATTGGAATAAAGGATAATGGATGATCAAAGCAGAGGCACCTAAGAAGCTGATATATGACAATGCAGAAGACTCTAAAACAAGAGAGTAGCAAACTGTGCTCAAGTCCACGGTAATTCACTCATTGTGAAAAACACATACTATTATTCTCAGGGTTAGAACAAACTTTCCCAAACTGAACATATAGGGAATTTCTCTCCTTTGATGCCACTGTCCATTTTTATTTCACGATTACCCAAAAAACACGATTAGACCCTAGAAAGTAAGAGGGTAGGGAGCAAAGAGAGGAACTGAAAACTGGTCAGATTAGGAAACGTGGAGTAAGTTTGTTGAGTGAATATTTTTTTCACTCCAGTCTTGCTGATGTTGACCAGGAACAGCAACACTGCTTCTCTGCCAGGGCAGTAAGGGCATGCTCCTATAGCTGCAGCCAGAGTGTAGGCTCCAAAGGAGCTTTGGTAGCAGGATGGCACCAAGGGCAGGTATTACAAATTCTGCCAGATTACAAATATTGCTTTCTCAGATAATGAGGAAAAAAATGGTGAGAGATCTTCACAGATATTTCTTAACCTATATCCTCATCTTCTCCCCTTCTTCAACTACAGAAGCAAGGTTCATTTTTCCATAATGCATTGTATGGTGGAGTTTGAAATCTGCAGGTGGAAGACATAGTGCTGTTATTATTACTTACTGTTATGAAAGATAGCACAGGGATTGCCATCAGTGAATCTGTCTGTCAGAGTTAGGTCTGAAATTTGCAGTCCTCAGCTACCTGGGTAGGTTTAAGGAATAATTTCTGTTATTTGTAATATACGAAGCAATAAAAGGCTACTAAGAATGATTAATAGCCAAAGTGAAGCTCAGACATTTCATCGATCTGAAAAACCATTTATTGCAAGTATATGAAAGCAAAAGAGATTATTGCTATTACACAACGAACTATAAAATCGGAAAGGAAAAAAATGCATCTTTTTCTTCTTGAAGATGCTGAGAAATTATTCTGCATTTTCCCTCTCTGCTGGATTTTCCATTGGAAACACATGCTGGAGGCATAAGTGGGATCAATAACATCACAGACACAGCTTTAAATACTTATTAAATGATCAAGGACAGATACTGTTTGAGAATAAGCTGAAAAATTGTTCACAGAAGCAGCTGGTGCAGAGCAGAAGCGACCAGACTGGACAATGAGGGTTTTGTGTGCAGATACGTTTGAATTTTTCTGCCTGAAATTCTGTGCTTGTTATATAACCTCTTTTGATTAATTGAGCCTCCATGCCAGGTTGTCGGCTGCAGCTGAGGTGTGTCTGGCGCAGCCAAGGGGAACTGGCACACCAGACTGCTGCTAAGTTTTCCTTTGTTCTGCTCCGAGCCTAGGACAGAATAAGCCGTAGGAATACATGGATGTTTCTGTGTTGGTTCTGTAGCACTTGAAGGCTCTCCTTCATACCAAGCAAAATGTCCAGTAGTTTGGCTTCACACTGGTCAGAGCAGTCCCACAGAGGCTCTGGCTTCAAGAGGACATTCCTGGAGGCCAAGTCCTCTGGTCATATCCAGCCTTTTGCACAAGACAGGAAAAAAGCCATTCCACTGGTCATGTGCCAACCTGACAACTACTTATGTCTGGGGACCAAGAAGACATTAAGTGCATTAGGACAAGTGGAATTTGTTATCTTGAATATGTACGTGAATCTGGTTTTCTACTTTTAGGTCCCAAGTGGAAGAGGTCTTGAAAGGGTATTTGAGAAGAAGTCATGATGTGTTTTCCCCTTATTCCATGAAGTAGTAAGGAGTGATGAGAATTAAGGAAGTCTAACCAGGGAAGCCTGCATCCAGATGAGCTTTTTTTGTTTGTTTTAACCATTTTTCTTGGTTATGCTTCTATAAATAAGAGGAGTTTATTTCAAGAAGTTGAAGCAAAATAATTTACCTGTCCTTGTGAGGCAGATGAAAATTGGCATGTATTGCCTCTGAGAAACAAGTAGCTGGCTCTTTGCTGCCTCTTGAAAGGTGTGTTCATGCAGACACCAATGCAAAGACCAAAACTTAACCAAACATGAAATCAGTGAAATCCTATGCAATACTGGATGGAGCATTGGCAATACCTTGTACTCCTGCTTCTCCCTGTGTGCTGTAAGAGTTTCTTTATGGGCTATTCTACCTAACTGTTTACTATACACAATCTTTTCTTGTTTTTTTTCTTAATATAAATAAACTATCTTTATTAAGACTGAAAATTTACTAAAATGTTATAGATTCAGATGAATCAATAGCTCTAACGGTTTGGAAGAGAGTTTTGCCCAGTTGATTCATTTGGATTATCAAATTCAGGAGACATATACTACAGTTCATGGATTTTATGATGCCCAAGATGGCTTTGTCTTTGTCCAGGATGTAACCAATGATGCCTAATTAATGCCAAATGTTTCAAACACATACTTGCTGTATCTACTGTAGACTTGGAGCTGAACTCGGAAATTTATCTTTCTTCCTGGCTCATTAAACACTATTTTGAGCTTCACTAACATACAGCTAATGATCATGTCTTTAAGAGTATTTGCAAATAAGTCACCTCTGCCCTGGAATTAGTTCTTAAAAAGTCTAAAAAGCTAGAGTTCTGTAAAACAGACTGCATCTTAATTCCTCAGGGCCTATATCATGTGAAGGTTGGGGGGATATTTTCTCCTTTCTCCTGATGAGCTTTCTTGACAAGAGTAGCTCTTCTGGTAAAAGTTTCTTTCCTTCTGCTAATCTGTATGTACAGTGTACAAAATTCAGTCTCAACTATGTTTTCTGATTATATCTGTAAGTTTTATGGCTAGACTCTGGGTATTTATTGCTTCTCCTCAGAGGAGCATTTCCCAGTATAAAGGAGTCCCCAGTGGCACAATACATAGATATTACTAATGCATCCATCAGCAAATTATCTAGGCAGCAATTACAAAACTAAGACTCAGGTAGTGCAAATAATTGAGTTTTTTTCACTACAGTAGCTGAATTGAGAAGTTAGAAAAGAGTCTTAATTTAGGGTGACTGGAAACAGGAGTGTTGGTTTTTTTTCTCAGAATGCAAAAAGTGCACTCACCTGTGTGTGGCATCAGAGTTCAAACTCAAAGCCTCCCTGCGCAAAGGAATACTTCTTCCATCTGCCAGGATTGCACCCTACTCATAGCATTTGCAAGCTATCTTAGCAGAGGTCACCCTTAGCAAATGCCCTTCTGCTTTACAGTTGTGGCTATCGTGAAAAATAAAATCACTCTGGAACTATTTTAGAAATTAAATCTGCATTTTTAATAGCTTCAGTCTGGCTCCTGCTGTGTTTTTCAACGAACATTTTCTGATACCCTGGATGAGATTTGCCTCAGTTTGTATGTGAAAAACCTCTGCTCTTCTGAGGTCAAGTGACTTTATTGGATGATCTGTACCTTTGAAAGTTCCTCTGACTATCTTTGTTACCAACTGAAGGGCTTGGCAGAAAGATGGAGTTCAGCATTGTGATCTGAAATTGATTGGGATCAGACTCATTCTAATCAGCTCTGGCACAAAGTAACATAACACAGGGCTCTCTGCCAAGAACAGTCTGATCTCAGCTCCTGAGTGCTTCACAGTGAAGTACTGCAGCCCTTGGGCTTCCATGGAGAGTAGTTGTTTTCCTAGGGTAAGAATGGAGAACAGGTTGCTGGATTAGCAATGCTTTTATTTTGGAGGGCCTGTAAGGAATATGGAGAACAGCACCTGGTACGCTCCCAAGAGATCTGTGTTGTTTTGTCTTGCACAGGTGGAGTTTCTGAATGCCTTTCCACTTCAGTGTCAGAAAGAAAGGACTGCAGCGACCCAAGTGTGAAACACAGTAGCTAAATCCTCACTGGAGCCAAGTAGTCATAGTAAATCAAAAAGATTAAATTGTAAATATTGTATATTGCCTCTGTCACTACTAGAATGTGCTATGTATGGGCTAGTTTGTTGTTATGTTCTATTGAGAAAGATTCCCAGGACAGCCATGGGGAAAGGAACAGAACAATGAAGACACTTGCGGATTTTGTATCAGCTGTTGGGGACAAGTTTTGGAGACTTTAGGTCTTCAGGATGGGCTTTTCCTGCTGACTCATTAACTTCAAGAAGAATTTAAACAATTCAGTTTGATTCGCTGCCCCATGGATGGGAGAATACTTTGTCCTGTCAGTGTTTTCCTTTCCATTATGAGCAGTTCATAATGGTCTCATAAATCTCTAGAGGAAAGCTTAAGGAAATAGCCAAATATCAGAAATATAAGCAGTCTCGGGGTTAGAATTCTGCATGCACATAGTTAATTTTTATGTTTCTTTAATATGAATATAAATTTTAGTTAATTGTTATGAGATGTTTCTCTGAAGGATGGTTAGTACTACCCCACAGCTTATTTTCCAGTGTTAAAGTGCCACAGGCATCATATTGGACTTTATTATGCACATTATCTTTTAAAATTATCTTCTGTGCAACTTTTTCTTGTGTTTTCAAATGAACACCACTAAAATGAATTAAAAGAGCAAGGAGACCAATAGGTGTTATAAAGACAATATTGTGTTATGAAGGCAATGCTATAATGTCAAAACTAAAGCAGTTCAGAATCAAATGCAGGATGTTCTGCAATTATTGTATAAATTTGGCTTAAATTTCCAGTTGATATGAGACTCCTGAGTAATGTTGGAAGGGATTCATTTTCATGATGCCTCACTTCACCATGTGAAACAAGCAGAGTGGTCTCTACTTGCAATACAAGCTTATTGTGAGATAGTGAGATAAGGAAGTCACATAATACTTCAGAGTAATAACAATAACAAGAATCCCATATGTGTGAATACACATACAGGTATTTCCGGATAGATACTGCCTATGACAAACCTAATAAACTAATTGAATTAATGAGACAATGACTCAGAAATTCATAAATACCAGAGTTAGCACTGGATTCACTTTGGACTCATAACTCTTCTAGTCCTAATTTTCTAGTAGTGAAAAGAAAGATGTGTGTTTGCATATTGGATCATTACTAGGTTATTTTTCCATTTGCATACAAATAAAAACAATTCTGGTCTTTGATCTTGCATCTCAATGAGTTCTCGTCAAATGAAATTATGCCATGACAATCTTGCTATTGACTTCAATTGGGGCCAAATCTTTACTTCTGCTGTCTATCTCTGCATTTCAGCTGGTAGAGGAAGGTTATATACAACTGCAACAGCATAAGATATTTAAAGAATGACAAAGAAAGTGGAGATGCCTAAATGCAAAGCACATTATCCTAAAGGAGCTCCTGATGGGAGCTATCTATGCCTGGAGTGCCATCTAATAGAGTTCATGTAGAAAGAATACAGGAACTAGAGATGCAGCTACAGTTCAGAGGGAAATTTATTAGATGACTGAAAGATGTCTTGAGGAGAAGAATGGTGAAGAATCCTTTTATAGTCTTTCCTATGAAAACTAATGAAACTACTATTCAAAGATGCAATTAAATCAGTCTTTAGACAGTGGACATGTGAAAAATTATGAAGATGAAAAAAAAGGCAAATGCCTAAAGAAACACCTCAAGGGGATAGATAGAAGAAAACTGTTAATAAGGTCAGCTCTCCTAAGTACCTGAGGAAATTACAAAATTAAAGTTTATCTGTATTATAAATACAATAGAGGTATAGTGTAGTAGAAAAGCAATCATGAATAGAACAGAGATTTAAGAAAATGCAGTGTTAGGAAAAGATGAAAACAAAGTCAAAGGCAACAGAACAGATTTATACATAAAATGGTAATCAGTAAAGAAATAGAACTGAGATTAAAAGATAAAAGACAATATTGGGGCAAAAGCGAACGAGTGTAAGTAAAGGCTGGAATTTAGAAAGTTCCTAACATGTAGGAGCAAGTGGAGTTTGATTATTTCTATGAAAAGAATGATGACACAAGTGCCTATAATGAGTGAAGACTGTGCTTGATGATTCTGAAGTTTGCACTTCTACCATTCAACCCCATGAAAAGGTAATGCCTCTATATGGGGTTCCCCATACTGTAAGCAGTTTATGTATATAGTTTTCTGATAATGCATCCCTATTGCCTTTGTAAGATTCTTAAGTACCTGCAATACAAAGTAATCTACCACTTCAGTCAAGCAGATTTATGCTTCTATATGAGTGGTAGCAGCGATGGGGCTGGTTTAAAAATTGCAATATTTTAATTCTTTCAGGTTTTTCAGTAGCAGCAACACAATCAGTTTTTTATTACAACAGTTTCTCACCGCTGCCACAAAGGCAGCAGCAGCTGGCAACTAGCAGAAAGCTTGTCTCTGTCTTTAAATACATATAACTGCTAAAGGAAGAACAGTAGTTTCATAGACCATAAAAGTATTAAAGCCCATGGCATTAAAGAGATCTCTGATTAACAGAACCCAAACAATTGAAAAATATATAAGTCATACACACACAAAATCCAATTTTTTATACAGTAATCTTTCAGTTCCCTCAGTTTCACCCAAACTAAATTAAAATGAGAACCTTCAGGCAAATTGCCATTAAATGAAAACTCTTAAAAGAAGAATGTACAATCTAATTATACTGTTACAAATGTGTACCTTTCATCTACAAGGCTGGTACTCCAAATTATAACAGTCAATTATGATTATATAATCTATTAAAAAGAATAAGCAAAGTGCTATAATGAAAAGGATAAACCTACAAAAGAACATGAAAGACATCTCTAGTGGCACAGAGTGGCATAACTGTAGTACCATATACAATTTCCTTTCTCCTGTAGCTTTTATTTAGATTATGTTGCAGAGAGAGGGTGCTTGGCAGTCACTTCCTGAATTCTCATTAATGTATTCTCTGTGGCAAGTGCCCACTGAATTATTATTTACAATATCCCGTGAATACTCCTATCTGGAAATAAAAGGCATGAGGCTCATAACTAAAGTAGTAAACCATGGTTAAGAGAAGTACTTCCTTTAATTCCTTCCTTCCTTCCTCCCTCCCTCCTTTTCTTCCTTCCTTCCTTCCTCTTTTTTAACAATTTTTAATTACATAATGACACAATTAGAAAATATACTGAGAAATGCTAAAGCACAATCGAAGTTATGGAATAGTTTCTATTCTGTGAATGAACAACTAGAACAGGGCCTTTTAACCTAAAAGGACAAAACTAGAGGAGATGAGAACTCTATAGTATCATAAATGATGGAAAGATGACAAATAAGGAATCTATCCACCACCTTTGCAAATACAAGAAGTTAGGGGCCTCAAATGAAACAAAGAATTTACTTTATGCAATGTGCGGGTCAGCCGAGGAATTTTGTAATAGGATATGGTGGACAGTAAACCCATTCAGACTCACAAAAAGTGAATGAGCAAATTCATTAAAGAAAAATACTTCAGTGTCTCTTGAACCAGTAGACATTACCACTGCCTTGGGGAAAATCTGAACTGAGTCTTCGGAGGCTGTGAGAACACAGCATGTTACTACCTTGTTCCTACACTCTTCTCTAGACATCTGCTATCAGCTGCTGTCAGAGAAACAGAAATCAAGTCAGCTATTTTGCAGCAAACATGCCTTATGTGAAAATTACAAACTGCCCTAACTCTAATGCATTTCCTATGAATTAGATCCAGCTTAAGGGGAGCATGCTCATACTGTAAGAGGACTGAAATCAAATGTATTTGATCCATTTCTCTGCATTGTCTGTGATCATACAGTCTAAAACAAAAAACTCCACATTGATTTAATGACTTTTTGGTCAAGAGTTTTCTCACGTATAATATCTACACTATATCTGGAGTTTACCTTTGCCTAGTAGCTTTTCTTCTCTAATCTACAATTAAGAAGTCAAAATCTCTAATAATTGTGACTCCTGGTGTAACTGTTGCTAAAGAGATCTCAGTCCATATTCACAACCTGATCACTGTTACAGGAAACTTCTCTCTGGTACTTCCACAGTTTCAAAGTGGTACTTCCAACCTATTTCAAATATCCTTTACAAAAATAATATTCCTTTAATCTATGCTAACATTTCTTATTTCTTTTCAGGCTATAGAACACATGTAATGCAAAATAATGTTTTTATTTCTGCCTTTTGACAACCCCCATCTTTGAGAACCTGATTTCTCTACTATATATTTCTGTGTTTAATATGATATTCACCTGCAAATTCACCAGCCTCAGACTCAGAAGTGTGTCTCCACAGACACCCTCATATCCATCAAAACATGTTTCAAAAAATGCCTACCAATACTCTATAAAGACTTCCTAAAAATTTAAACTTCCTTAAGCAACATTGTGGAAAGAATGGAAAATACGACTGCAGAAAAACTGATAGCTTCATCTACATGTGGTGTTTTTTCTAATGCTGAACTGTGCAGTGTTGTATGTCCTCCAACAGTTCCCGTGGGCAACGACTAATTGCAGATGTTTATAAGAATGAATATTCTAGGGTAAGAATTGCTACATGAATGTATCAAACAAGTTGCAGTGCCTTTTCTGACAGTTGCCTCAGCTGTGAGACCAATGAGGAAATCAAAACAACACAATTATTGATGTGACCATAGGCTTAGAATAGCAATTTTTCTGGAAAAAATCTTCCAAACCATATCAGTTCCACTGACTGTTTCTTCCTGTCCATCAAGGCATTTGTGATAAGGCTAAGTCTACTACAAGTTTTTGTTTACAGAGCAATGCTGTGTTTCATCTGTTTTCCAGTTTGTACAATTTCCACGTCGTCTAAATAGTTCTTCAGTAGAACAAGTAAGTTAACCACAGCTAAAGAGAGATTGATCTCAAATCACTTGTCAGTTAGTCGCTTATTCTGACAAAATCTACCCAAGCCTAGATTCAAGGTCCAAATAATGCCGGGTATGTGTATGAACCTGAGTCTGCTAACCTCACAGGGAAATGCCCTATCACTCATTTACTGGCAAGGGAATTTCTCTTAGTCAACAAAAAATATTGATCCTTTCAAAACTAGCATGTGAATTTCTGTGTAGCTTCCATCGTTTAACTTAAACTTTTTTTCAGAAATATTTGTGAATGCTCAAGTGGTGATTGCAATGGAGAGCTGTCTAAGATGTATGTAAGGATGAGTGTAGATATTAGGCCTGATTTAGGCACCAGAAAAATTTTTCTCTTTTATTCTTCTTTACAATGTAGTTATGGGTCAATACACAAGAGTTCAGAATTCAGGATTCTTCTTGAGTAGATTGTGCTGCCTGAAGAAAACATTTTGCCAAATACGTTGGTGAAATACAGTTTAAGAAACATTTTATAATAATACTGTTATTGGAGTCACATTGGGCTTTTTTTTTTTTTTTCAGAAGCACCAGGCACTCACTGTTTCCCGTGCTTTAGTATTTAGTCACAACTAAAAGCCCTAGTTACCAAATTATAAGTGTATATATGTATATATATATATATATGTATAGTTCATATCCATTAAAAAATGTTAGTAATAAGACAGCATATATATGAAAGACTCCAATCTGCCCAGGTTTGGTTTTTTATTCTGTAGCATGCCATAACTGTGGAATGTATCCAAATAATGTTTAATTGGGAGAAATCTTACAATGCAGGATGACTTTTATGGGGCAGTTAATCAAAGTATCTTTGTTTGCTTCACAGTGTTTGTTAATATATATTTTAATAGAGTATTAATCTTTTCCACAGAGTACTACATGCAAGAAGAAAATATAAAGCTCTTGCTTTGCTTGATGTACTGTGCAGAGATTAATTAATTAGCATACTTCATTTTGACATAGAATTATAGAAATACAGGAAAGCGGAATAATGAAATTGGCACCATTATTTTCCAAGTACCTGTAGTTCTAAAATTTAATTACAGGACAAAAGAGTATATTCTCACCATCCACCATTGTTTACAATGTTGATGTAAGATTCTGATGTGGCTTAAAGTTAAATCAGGAGACACCTGCTCAGGTCCATTACCGAATGCCAATTCCTATTCTCAGGCCTGTTCACTCAAAACAACCTGAGCTCTCCAATGAGGTTTACTTGAAATAAAAACTGGCTTATACAGGTGGTGGTTTTGAAGGAATGCTTGATCTTGAACCTTTGATTTCAAAGGGACTCTTAACGAAGTTACTTGAGGCACCCTAAGCCCTGTTGAGTGCAAAAACTGGCCACGACTAATGAACAGAAAGCTGGTGATACCGGCTTGGTTTTGTTTGCGGTTGTTATGGTTCGAACTGCGTCAGGAGTTATGCCATGATCATGCAAATACTTGTTCACCTAATTCTAACCACCGGTTTATCCAGTAAACCCAGCGGTTTGCAGAGCCGGCGGCGGTAACGCGGGCCCGGGGGGCTCGGGCAGGCGGGGCGGGGATCGCTCAGCGCCGGGAAGCGCCTCGGGGCCAGGCACCGCTGCCGCCTCGGCCTCTCCCCGACACCAACCCTCCCTCCCGCCGCCGCCGTTCGCCCGCAGAGCGCGGCCGAACCAGGCACCGGCCCCGGCTGCCGCGGGGCTCCGGCGGCCGCAGCCGGCACTGCGGCGGTCACGCTC